>NC_074699.1:21620456-21920456 GCF_029448725.1 Salvelinus fontinalis
CTCCTTTGTGCATGACACAAGTAATTTTTCCATCAATTGTTTACAGACAGATTATTTCACTGCATCACAATTCCAGTGGGTCAGAAGTTTACATGCACTAATTGACTGTGCCTTTAAACAGCTTGGAAAATTACAGAAAATGATTTCATGGCTTTAGAAGCGTCTGATAGGCTAATTGGCATCATTTGAGTCAATTGGAGGTGTACCTGTGGATGTATTTCAAGGCCTACCTTCAAACTCAGTGCCTCTTTGCTTGACATCATGGGAAAATCAAAAGAAATCAGCCAAGACCTCAGAATTTTTTTTGTAGACCTCTGCCATTCTGGTTCATCCTTGGGAGCAATTTTCAAATCCCTGAAGGTACCACGCTCATCTGTACAAACAATATTACACAAGTATAAACACCATGGGACCACGCAGCCGTCATACCGCTCAGGAAGGAAACGCGGTTGGTCTCCTAGAGATGAACATACTTTGATGCGAAAAGTGCAAATCAATCCCAGAACAACAGCAAAGGTTCTTGTGAAGATGCTGGAGGAAACAGGTACAAAAGTATCTATATCCACAGTAAAACAAGTCCTATATCGACATAACCTGAAAAGCCGCTCAGCAAGGAAGAAGCCACAGCTCCAAAACCGGCATAAAAAAGCCAGACTACGGTTTACAACTGCACATGGGACAAAGATCGTACTTTTTGGAGAAATGTCCTCTGGTCTGATGAAACAAAAATAGAACTGTTTGGCCATAATGACCATCGTTATGTTTGGATGAAAAATGGAGACGCTTGCAAGCCGAAGAACACCATCCCAACTGTGAAGCATGGGGTGGCAGCATCATGTTGTGGGGGTACTTTGCTGCAGGAGAGACTGGTGCACTTCGCAAAATTGATGGCATCACGAGGGAGGAAAATTATGTGGATATATTGAAGCAACATCTCAAGACATGAGTCAGGAAGTTAAAGCTTGGTCGCAAATGGGTCTTCCATATGGACAATGACCCCAAGCATACTTCCAAAGTTGTGGCAAAATGGCTTAAGGACAACAAAGTCAAGGTATTGGAGTGGCCATCACAAAGCCCTGACCTCAATCCTATAGAACATTTGTGGACAGAACTGAAAAAGTGTGTGCGAGCAAGGAGGCCTACAAACCTGACTCAGTTACACCAGCTCTGTCAAGAGGAATGGACCAAAATTCACCCAACTTATTGTGGGAAGCTTGTGGAAGGCTACCTGAAACGTTTGACCCAAGTGAAACAATTTAAAAGGCAATGCTACCAAATACTAATTGAGTGTATGTAATCTTCTGACCCACTAGGAATGTGATGAAAGAAATAAAAGCTGAAATAAATCATTCTCTCTACTATTATCCTGACATTTCACATTCTTAAAATATAAGTGGTGATCCTAACTGACCTAAGACATGGAATTTGTACTTGGATTAAATGTCAGGAATTGTGAAAAACTGAGTTTAAATGTATTTGGCTGAGGTGTATGTAAACGTCCGACTTTAACTGTATGTATGTATGTATGTATGTACGTATTGACGAACGAATGTACAAATGTACGAACGAATGAATATACGAACAAGTGCGTGTGTCCCAGTTTGAAAGTGTTGGTTGGTTGATGAGCTCGTTCGAGGCACAGCGAAGGGTGGGAGGTGTACAAGACGTGCCGTCTCCAGAAAAGCTGCATTTTCCCCTTTATGTCCAGAGGCACTGAATAATTATGAGTTCTGTTCTACACAGAGAAGAGGCAGTGTTTTGTGACTGCTTAACTGACACACTAGCCCATTCCACCCATCTGGTGTAGTTACTGGGAGACAATGTGAACACCTGCAGGGCTATCTCCAGAACAAGCAGTGAATGAAACGGTCCTCTGAAACAGACAACCAGGAAGTGACCGCTGCAGCCTGTTCTCACCATCCCTGGGAGACCACAACACTGCTAGCTGGAAATACAGATATACAAGTAAATGTTTCCAAAACATAAAATGGTGCCATTATGAAAGAGATAAACTAGGGTCTACTTGAACAGAATAGGACTGATGTGATTTTATCCAGGGATGGGTTAAAACTGACATGAATATCATCATTTGACGGGAAAGTTACATGCACATGATGTTGTACAGACACAAAAACTTCCCAGTGACAAGAGTCATCTGCCCAGTAGCTTTGGGATTAGAAGGTAGGTAACACTATAGCAGAGATAGGTCTTGCTGTATTGCAGCTCCCAAAGGAACCTCTGCACTGCCAGTCTGCACTGCCAGTCTGCACTGCCAGTCTGCACTGCCAGTCTGCACTGCCAGTCTGCACTGCCAGTCTGCACTGCCAGTCTGCACTGCCAGTCTGCACTCCTGCTGTTGTCTGTTATACAAGAGGACAATACCCTCTTCCCTCCACTGGGAGTGAATCCACACGTCAAGGTCAGGACTCAGTACCGCTCCCGTGACAAAGAGGAGAGAGAGAACAGAGCTGGCGGAATAAAACACAGTCCTGTACTGACAGTTTGTGAACTGTCAGAAGAGGACAGAGAGGATTTTGCCCTGTTGGGAGGGTGAGGGTCATCTTAGTTAAGAGACAGGTGGTAACATGGACTGCTAGTCCCCAAATCAGTAAGACTTTATCCACCATCTGAAATAGAAACAGTAGATTATGTGTGGGGGAGGGGAGCGAGCGAGCGAGCGAGCTCCTGGCCATCATTCCCCAAATAAAGCATTTTGGATTAACCAAAAACCAGACAGCAGCACTTCTCTTAGATGTATGTACATATTTTCTATCTCTTCATATTAACCTCTAGGTTTGTGTTTTGCTTGGTGACCATATCAGTCAAGGTCAGAGATAGCTGGAGACTACAATCGGCTGGATTTAATAACCCAATAACCATCAACTCATCCCACATACAGACAGGCACAGAGTCAGCCTAGGACAGAATACTAAATGTTTGGTAGGAATAGGTGGGTGCCTGTGAGAAGAAGTAGCTTGCTGCAGGCTGCTATAACAAGACTTTAGGCCTGGTAACCAGTGAACACCCACTGTCTTCCAGTAGGCTATCCCTGTATCACGCTCGTGCACAATGCCATGCCAGACTCTACCACACCGCTCTCTCAAAGTGTTAAGATATTCCTGTAATCCAAAACCCCACACAGACTTCATTGGGAGATTCCTCCCTTGAGCAAAAGCTTTTTTTTCCATGCAGGAAAACACGTCACAGGTCAGTTATTTACTACGAGCATCGACAGGTTTGTTGAGTTGGGAGTGACGCTCGACTTGCCTGAAAAGCAGAAGCTAGATCTGTTCGTATTCTATCCAACTCCTCTGACTGACATTGTCACGTCAGTCAATAATTGGTAAATGAATGGCATGTGTGGAGGATGAATCAGAATTAGTTGGGTAACATAGATAAGATGTTTTATTTACATAATATGCTTATGTGAGATACTCGTCATTAGAATGTCTCCCTTTGGACTATACTGTTGGCAGTTGCACTTTTCCCTTCTCAGCTAGGGAAAAAATGTCACTTGGGGCCCAGAGAGGGTGAATGTATCTGTTAAACCATGTGAAGGGATGGCGTGATTAAGGGGGAACCAATTATCTCTTGGCTCAACAATGTCTGTGCTCAAGTCACTTCCCTCAGTGAGCTTGTCCAGGAGTGGGGAGAAGAGGGGGTTTACTTGAGATGGGAGAATATAGAGTTGACAATTGAGTTATGCCTTGGATGAGGTAATGTTTTGGTACTATGAAGTACCAGGAACGAGATTAGAACCTCGTTTTAGAGACCAAACTGAACGATAATTTATAGCTAATGCTATCTGGCTATGGGATACTCCTTTCTCAAGTAAAAGGCCCTTTGTGAAGTTTTCCTAAGATCTGTGGTTCGTCATGTAAGTTGAGAGGAGTGTATCTTGGCTATAAAATATCTTGATATTCTTTTTTAGGCACTCTCAGAATTCATTATAGACACTGAATTGATCTGAGAGTCAAAGGGCTATGGTGAAGCTCATATAATTAAAGATTAAGTTTAAGTGTCTGACTGGTGTGTGGTTTGTAACTCTCCTCATTTGGTAATACAGGAAATTGCCACGACACATGACAACAATAAATCAGATGAGTTGGCTAAAGCACTACAGATTTGGCAAACAGGCTAACGCTAGATCTCTTATGAACTTTAAAATGTACACTAGACTAAAGAGTGTGACGTACCTTCCGTGTGCGTGGAAGTCAAGCTGCAGGACCTTGTCCTCGTGGGAGACGGCCCTCTTGGCTCTCTGGTGGTTGCTGTGCAGGGCCTCTGTGTCGTAGGACAGGCCCTCATAGTGGCGGATGTACTTGTTCAGAGGGTTTCCATACTGACCTGCAGGAACAGAGGTGAAAACAGACTTTTAATGGCCAATTAAAAAGTCAAAACAACTCATTCCTCACTGGCAGGTAGGCATGGGGTGCAGTGACAAAACTTCAGAACAGCATTACTTCAAAACGCAGCTAGTCTATTAGGAATTATTTTTAACCCGAGACCATGACACATAATCCCTCATTATGAAAGCTTTAGCCTTGACTAGATTCACAAGTATCTTATGAATAATACAACAGCAGGCTGTGTGTATTTCTCTCATTCTCACCATTGATTTAGACTTACTGTGTGTGTTTCCATGTTACTTCCTCAAGCACTGTTTTTAAGACTAAGAATAGCTTCACTTTTGAAGGACACCTGCGCCCACAAGATACTACAATACTATAGAGGCCCAATGGTTATTTTCAGCACAGTATTTGCTTCATTCACTTTTCCCATTCCATCTAAAACTGCTGCAGCAATAGTAAAAACAATAAATTGAAACAATCGGCTACCGCAAACACATTTTGAATGCCTTGAGGGCATGTAAGAGATTTAGTGTTGAAATGCTAAAAAAACTTCCACAAGTTGAGTAGATGATAAGCACAAGACTGCAGTGTGCTGCCAAATATATCCCCATTCTCCTTCCCATCATAGGGACCTAGAGTGATTCCCATCAAGAGCAGCTAGCTAGAAACCCTTTACTCTGCCTCCTGCTAACTCAGACCACTTTATTATCTGACACAAACACCATTGTCATAATTTACAGCTCCTAGCAGGGGTTCCAGGCATCTTTACACAGATGTGATCCAATCCCCAGTCTCATCTTCCCTCCCCCTGCTCCCAGAAACACCGCCAACACAGAAAAATTGCCATTTGTCAAACTTCAGAGAGATTTTTTGTTACCCTTCCAATTTCATGGGATCTTTAAAAAAAGATATATTTAATCACCAGAGCACTTTAAATTTGATGTACTGTGAAAAAAGGTTAAAAAACATTACATAGCCTCATTCATGTTGGCTTTGCACGACACCAACATCAAGTTTTCTGATGACACCACGGTTGTATGCCTGATAAACAACAACGATGAGTCAGCCTATAGGGAGGAGGTAAGTGACCTAGCATTGTGGTGTCATGACAACAACCTCTCCCTCCACATCAGCAAAACAAAAGAGCTGATTGTTGACTTCAGGAAGCAGAGAAGGGAACATACCCCAATCCAAATCAACGGGACTGCAGTAGAGTCAGGTTGTTCCTTGGCTTCCACATCACTGAGGACTTATCACGGACCAACACCATTCATGTCAAGAGGGCATAACAGAGTCTCTGCTTCCTAAGGGGCTGAAGAAATTTGGCATGCCGCCCTGGGTCATCTCCAAATAGTACCGCTGCACCGTCGAGAGCATCCGGACCATTTGCATCACGGCTTGGTACAGGAATTGCTCCATCCACAAGGCCCCTCCAGCGGGTGGTGAAGACGGACCAGTACGCCACTGGGACTATGCTCCAGGACATCTACGTAAAAAACGTGCCCGAGTAAGAAATGCAGGATCATTAAGGACCCCACACACCTCAGCCACGAGCTGCTCTCTCCCTTACCACCGGGCAGACGGTATCGTAGAATGAGGTCTGATACCAACAGTCTCAAGGACAGTTTCAATCTACAAGCCATCAAACTGCTCAGCACTTGAACTGGACTGACCACCTGCCCCAATTCTCCGCAACTTAGCACACATACACATTCATGCCACAAACATCACCATGGCTGCTGCCAGACTCTTATTATACTGCTCAGTTTTTACACTGACCCCCTTACCCATAACACGTGTAAATATTGGACTATAAAATTGTGCCTTCCTGTACTATAATTATGCTAAAAAATGTATTCTATTCTACTGAGCCATTTACTTTATCTTCGTATTCTTATCTGTTATTATTCCTTATTATTTTTGCATTGTCAAGAAGGAACCTGCAAGTAAGCATTTCATTGGACGATGTATGCCATGCGTAGGGTTGGGCTGTATGAATATCTCTGCAGTAAGAACATAAGCTTGATATTGAAATATAGCCACTTAGCTAGAAAGTTAGCAAACCAAATGAACAGCTTAGATTTCTTAAAGTTTCCTTCCTTTTATGTACTGTAAAACGCTGCAATTTGAGGTGTGAACTGTGGGGAACACTTCTCACAAAAAGTCAGCCTGAGAACTGGTAATGAGAGTGTGTGAAAACCCTCTAAGGTGGTTAAGCAGAGATTAGTAACTTGATTTGATTTATTATGATCCCCATTACCAGACGCCAATGGTGACAGCTAGTCTTACTGGGGTCCGATGCATAACGAAAAACACATTACAGACAAAATACTTCACAATTTACATAAACATGTAGTGTGTGCGCATTATCAGTTACACATGTCAGTACAAACACACAAGTAGGTCACGTGGGAGAGGTAGGGATGCACAATATATATCGGTGAGCATATCGGAAATCGGACGATATTATCTAAAAATGCCAGCGTCGGCCCGGTCTAGTTTAACGCTGATGTGCAAAACCGATGTCAAAGCTGACGTGCATACCAATATAACGTAGGTAGATGACGTAATGACACGAAAAATACTAAGCGCACACTTCTAACAACTAAACACATTCAAGTGGAGCAGTCATTTGGAAGAGGAAGAATCTCAGCGAGACAACTCAAAAGGGGAAATCCATTAAACACCAAGATAATGGAATTCATTGCCCTTGACAATCAACCGTTCTCTGTCGTGAATGATGTTGGCTTTCGCCGATTGGTCGAGCACCTTGAGCCCTGGTACACACTATCAAGTAGGCGGTATTCTTCAGGTGTTGCCCTACCGAAGTTACACATATTGTTGAAACGCACATCCATGAGCTACCATGGATGCCATTTGCTTCATGACTGACATTTGGACCAGCGATGTCAGCCCCATGAGCCTGACAGCACATGCTCAAGAATAGCCTCCCGGGTGGCGCAGTGGTCTAGGGCACTGCATCGCAGTGCTAGCTGCGCCACCAGAGTCTCTGGGTTCGCGCCCAGGCTCTGTCGCAGCCGGCCGCGACCGGGAGGTCCGTGGGGCGACGCACAATTGGGCTAGCGTCGTCCGGGTTAGGGAGGGTTTGGCCGGTAGGGATATCCTTGTCTCATCGCGCTCCAGCGACTCCTGTGGCGGGCCGGGCGCAGTGCGCGCTAACCAAGGGGGCCAGGTGCACGGTGTTTCCTCCGACACATTGGTGCGGCTGGCTTCCGGGTTGGAGGCGCGCTGTGTTAAGAAGCAGTGCGGCTTGGTTGGGTTGTGCTTCAGAGGACGCGTGGCTTTCGACCTTCGTCTCTCCCGAGCCCGTACGGGAGTTGTAGCGATGAGACAAGATAGTAATTACTAGCGATTGGATACCACGAAAAATTGGGGAGAAAAGGGGATAAAAAAATAGAAAAAAGGAAAAAAAAAAAAAAAAGGTTTTGATTATGTTTTACTGGTAATGGGGACACACGTAAATGCCAACAAAATAACTTTTATACAGTGCCACAGACACGGTCGGCTACCAAGGACTGTGGGCTCTCCTTCTCCGTGGCCGACGTGAGTAAGACATTTAAAACATGTTAACCCTCGCACAGCATCCCTAGCCGCGTCCTCAGAGCATGTGCAGACCAGCTGGCTGGTGTGTTTACGGACATATTCAATATCTCCCTATCCCAGTCTACTGTCCCCACATGCTTCAAGATGACCACCATTGTTCATGTAGCCAAGAAGGCAAAGGTAACTGAACTAAATGACTATCACTCCGTATCACTCACTTCTGGCATCATGAAGTGCTTTGAGAGACTAGTCAAGGATCATATCACCTCCACCTTACCTGTCACCCTAGACCCACTTCAATTTGCATACCGCCCCAATAGGTCCACAGATGATGCAATCTCATCTGGACAAGAGGAATACTTATGGAAGAATGCCGTTCATTGACTACAGCTCAGCGTTCAACACCATAATAACCTCCAAACATCATTAAAGCTTGAGGCCCTGGGTCTCAACCCCACCCTGTGCAATTGGGTCCTGGACTTCCTGACGGGCCACCCCCAGGTGGTGAAGGTAGGAAAAATCTCCACGTCGCTGATCCTCAACACTGGGTCCCCACAAGGGTGCGTGCTCAGCCCCCTCCTGTACTCCTTGTTCACCCATGACTGAGTGGCCATTCACGCCTCCAACTCAATCATCAAGTTTGCAGACGACACAACAGTAGAAGCTTGATTACCAACAACGAGACAGCCTATAGGGAGGTGGTGAAGGCTCTCGGTGTGTGGTGTCAGGAAAAACAACCCATCACTCAACATCAACAAAACAAAGGAGATGATCGTGGACTTCAGGAAACAGCAGAGGGAGCACCCCCCTATCGACATCGAAGGGACAGCAGTGGAGAAGCGGGAACGTTTTAAGTTCCTCTGCATACACATCACGGACAAACTGAAATGGTCCACCCACACAGTGTGGTGAAGGCGGCACAACAACGCCTCTTCAACCTCAGGAGGCTGAAGAAATTTGGCTTGTCACCCAAAACCCACAAACTTTTACAGATGCACAATTGAGAGCATCCTGTCGGGCTGTATCACCACCTGGTACGGCAACTGCACTGCCCACAACAGCAGGGCTCTTCAGAGGGTGGTGCGGTCTCACAACGCATCACCGGGGGCAAACTACCTGCCCTCCAGGACACCTACAGCACCCGATGTCACAGGAAGGCCAAAATGATTGTCAAGGACAACAACCACCCGAGCCACTGCCTGTTCACCCCACTACCATTCAGAAGGCGAGGTCAGTGCAGGTGCATCAAAATTGGGACCGAGAAGCTGTTTTTCAGTTTCCATCTCAAGGCCAACAGACTGTTAAACCGCCATCACTAACACATATGCTGCTGCCTACATACAGACTTGAAATCATTGGCCACTTTAATAAATGGATCACTAGTCACTTTATTAATGTTTACATATCTTGCATTACTCATCTCATATGTATATACTGTATTTTATACCATCTATTGCATCTTGCCTATGCTGCTCGGTCATTGCTCATCCATATATTTATATGTATATATTCTTATTCCATTCCTTCACTTGAATGTGTGTATTAGGCAATTGTTAGATTACTTGTTAGATATTACTGCACTGTCAGAACTAGATGCACAAGCATTTCGCTACACTCGCAACAACATCTGCTAACCATGTGTACGTGACCAATACATTTGATTTGACATTCTTATCAATTTATTTCCACCAATCATCAGTCATTTGTGTCAGTGCAGTACATGTTGAATGGTCTTCTCTATAAGCATGCTGAAAGTCTGTCACGACTAAGACATGAAAAAGGCTAACATACTCTTCAAGAAAGCTGAGGAGTAGTACCATTATGTAACCAACTGCTATCAAAACACGGTCATCAGTACACCACGCTCCAGAGTACGGCTGACCCAATTTAGTCGACTGCTGGAATAAAGGCTTAAAAAATATATACAAAATTGACTATGGTACGCTTATCATTTAATTAGTGTTTATATTGTTCCAAACAGTCAGAAAGCTGTAGTCATCTAAAAGCAGCTGTTTTGAACATATAATATGCATGCAGCGCTTGCTCCTTACCTTCTGTTTCTTTATTTCCAGTATTTTCCACAACTAGTCAAATTTATTCCACACATCTGACTTCTCCTTTACCTCCTGAGCAACCAGTAAATATGGCCCCATTTCAAGGTTTTGACACGTTTTTTTTTTTTTTTTTAAGTCAGGGACAGCCCTACTCCAGAGTAAACTCAGAGTCAACCATACCACTAGACCAAAAAGCTATCTTCCACTCTGAGGTAAGGGAGTTTACTTTCTAGATTGCCTTGCCTTATGAGCAACCTTGACAAAGACTTCGTGCACACCAACAGTTGTACTACCTAAGTATGTGTATATTTAGCCTGTAGGCATATAGCCTAGATCAGAAGCTAGAGATTTCCAGATCCTTTGAATTCTCCTTACAGTGATTGTGGTTGAAAAAGTCATCAGCAGCGTTAGATGGAGTTTTCTCCCGGAGACAGCAGCGGCGCAGCCCCCGCTTCCACCTGCTCGGCTGTGATAAAATTCTCCACTTATCTAGTTCTGGCTAGGGGATAAACGCTGCTTGTTAAGAGAGGGACACCGACATGCACCGCAATTCCACACGAGGCTACCCCTCTCTCCTGGGGGTTTGTCACTGTGCGGTTACTTTTTCAGGAAAGTGAGGGGAAATTAATGTAGAAACAGGAGGCTTTTAAAGAGCTTTTAGATGCAACGGTCACACTTTTAGCAATCAGCACGGGATGGAAGCAGCCATCACTTATTCATTCAGTTATTTTTAAGGTTAAAATTAAAGCTAGTCCCATAGGAACAGCACACTGGCTCCTGCTCATATGTAGCTCAGCTGTTGGCTGACTGATGCTATGCTGGCTGGTTGCGGTGTTAGAGCCTTATTGAAACTGTCTACTATACTGGCTGATGCTAGCTGAGAATATTCCTCTGCCCAGACAGCTTGGCAACACTGGGCAAACGCTTAAACTGCTCCTCTCACTAGTCAGTCCGGACAGTAGGGCTAGACTGTGTGTGTCCAGTCTGGTGTCTCCAGAGCTGCCCATTGGTGGGAACATGATCCCACTTCATTCACACCGAGGGGCTCCTTAGGATCATGCCGAAGTGGAAAATACAGCCTCTTCCCTGACAGCTGTGTACTAGAGTTGAGAGCATTTAAACATTTGAATTTGAAAGGGCTTAAGAAATACTGAGGGAGGAAAAAAATAATATTCACATCTGCTAGACTAGAACACAAAAACACTTTAAGCGCACAACAACAGTGTGGCAAAGGAACAATGCTTTTCTATGAAGGGAGAGTGTTGACAGCAGACCTTTTCATCTTTGGAGAATAATCCTTTTTCCACATTCGATTTTCCTCTTACCTCCAGAATGCCTCTGTAGACTAGAAGTGGATCTGAGGAGATTACATAAATAAACAGTTGAAGGCAAAACAGCAAAAAGATTATTCTTAAAAAGGAGGGATGTCAAAAAACACAAAAAAGTAAGCTGATGCCTTTTGTGAAAGAGAAATGCCTAACATTAAAACAAGAGGTTGGCGAGAGCAGAGTCAGGTAGAAATGTCTCCCAGACAGTCCCAAATCTGTTAAATGAGCACATCTACCCAGTCTCCAAGCTCTCCGCTGATGAAGCCCTCAGTTTGCAGGAAGTCAAGAGTACGGCTAAGTGTGACGGTGGAAAGAACTGTGGAGGCAAAGCATAATCCTGAGAGCTCAGCTGCATGAAGACCGGCTCAGATTTAGACATAGGCCATCAATTTCATTAAAGCGCTGACACACAGATGCTAAAGAGCACACTCTGACAGTGTGCCTCCACACGACTCTGGGTAATAAAGACGGAGCACAGGGAGGGCGGGAGGCACTGACTCTCACAGCGACACCAGGGCAGCGGCTCAATTCTCTACCACGAAGCACAGCAGCCACGCTAAGCAGGCTTACACACACAGCTGGAGCGCGAGACTCACCGCCGCATAGAACAGCTCATCCGCCAAGCATTATCATTGGTCCACTCCTAGTCAACAAAGGCTTTAAAGAATGGTCAGATAACAACAGTCGAACACACCTGAGGATAAGAGCCAAATTAGTTGCCGTTTTAGCAGTCCACCTGCTAGCTGGTTGTAGACTGGTTAGCTGGCAACGTAATGAAAACAATGGGCACGCTTCAATGGGGCAGAAGGCCATGTTGTTGTGATTCTGGATGGTCAGATAGCTAGCAACAATGACAAGAAGCTGCCAAGTGGGAATCATAGGTGGCTCTTTCAAGCTAGTTTTATCTTGATACCATGTCTTGTTTTGAGGTGTATTTTTACTGATGTCACGTCTATGCTAATATAGCTAAAATTTGCTAGCTAACCAACAACTGTAACAATGTATGAGAGACAAGCTCATTGTGCAAATGTATTTATGTTTTCAATAAACATTGGAGACTAAATATAGTTTACATGCTGTTAACAATCTAAGCCAACCCTGTCTGTCTTTCCCCACAGTTGCCCAGGCGTCGGTTGTGTTGCTAAACAACCAACCCGTCTATAACGTCATGAGCAAGGAGACAACTAAATTCAAAAGAGATTGGCTGAGATGACCGTTTCCTTTCAGAGATTCTCACAGCTGTTGATGCGTTAGCCTACTACCTGAGAAGCTAGTTTAAAAACCCCATTAAGAAATGTATGGTCATCAGCTAATGCTGTGTTTGATATGAAGGGGACACTCCGTGCTTCACAGCTCTGGGAATAATTACCTAAAGAGAGGAGCTCATACAGTGCTGCTGGGGTAATGGAACCAGAGTAAAACACAGAGATTGTATTGTCATGGTGGCACTAGTATGTGGGAGTAAAAACTCTTCAACAAGCAGGGGCCACACCCGACCTGCCATGACATGTTCATGAATGAGTGGGGGAAAAAAATATTCAGAGATTTGCACTAGCTTTTCTTAGTCCTCCCCCCAACAAATAGACTAATGACAGTAGCAGTCTAGTGTGACACACTGATGGACAGAAACACAGGAGCTGGTGGGCTTTTTAATGTGAGAATAAGGGAAGAAGATTAATCAATCAGGAAACAGAGGGCTGGAAAACAAAACAGAGCACGCTCAGATTGCCTCCATCAACCCCCATACATGGGCATGACATCTCCTATGCGTTGTCCCACACAGCCTATTAACATGCAACACCAGTGAAATAAAGCAGAATAGACTAGAGAGAAATGCAATTATTTGACTAAAGAGACGGATCGTTGTATATGGCTCAATTTGGCAAGGGCTGGTGTTTCTGAGAAGTGACACACAAAATATTGACAACACTATCATGCAAAACAGCCTTTAGTTTAATTGAAATGTTTGGTTAAAAGAACAAGGTTAGTTCTCGTTTGAATATTTGTTCTGTAGTAATTGCTAGGGCCGGCATGATACTTGTTAGTACCGTGGCAAGTAAACAAAAACATGAGGATTAAACTTCTTTAGGATAACAGCCCTAAATGTTGGAAACAAACATCATTAGGTTATCCTCCAGTCACATTTATTTAATTTCCAAGCTGTAGCACACAACTTAAATACAGCAGATTGTTAAAAGACCAAAGAGGTTTGTCTGCTTCGTGTTTTCATTTTTGACATGGGAATAATATTGCGATACTGGTACCATCACAGCCCTAGTAATTGCAACACTGAAGGTTTCTAAGAACGGAAGTTGCAACAAAGTAGATTATTCACTTTAACAAAACCCAGATATCTTAAACTTCATGACAATGGGATGTCTTTTTCCCTCCATTGGTACAATGTACAGTTTTAGGGGATATGCCTTCCAGTGATACTCATCATCTGTTGTTAAACCTCTGTCCTAAAAGGGAAATATTTAGCATGTTATGTACAAACCCACTAACACAGCCTACAGCAGCCAAAGCTGCTCACGACGAACGGAATCAACAGGGTAAAGGTCAACTCGAAGGCTGTTGGTTGGAGATGGAGTATGGCAGGCACACCACGGTCCCTTCAGTTGTCAGACCACATAGGACTCCAGTGGTTTCATGGATTTTGTCATTGAGAAAATCCATTAGAGGAATGTACGACTGTTGTTTCCATGGCACAGCCGCGCCTCTTATTTTCCTTTCCGTATCACACCAGATCTGTGTGCAGGGTCACTGTCCGGAGGAAGGGTGGGGCATGTGAGGACTGTGACCCCAGTGCTGGATATGGCAGCATAAGGAAGTGTTTTCATTACATAAAAAATAAAATAAGAAGAGGGATATCATAATTTCCTCCCTTCCTCCCCCACAAAAAGTTTATGTAAAACCCTCTGGAATATTCAAATTTATATATTTTTTATTTTATTTATTTACATGTTTTATTTTACTAGGCAAGTCAGTTAAGAACAAATTCTTATTTACAAAGACGGCCTATGAACAGCGGGTTAACTGCCTTGTTCAGGGGCAGAACGACAGATTTTTACCTCGTCAGCTCAGGGATTCGATCTAGCAACCTTTCGGTTACTGGTCCATTGCTCTAACCACTAGGCTACCTGCTGCCCCAAACAATATAGGCCTATGCCTAGCGCATACAAGAATGTTGTTTGCCTAGTCAATCCATTTGAAGTGTTGCAAGTAGTCACTGACTTTGAATTAGTTGGCAGGGTAAAGGACTAACACTAATTTGCAAGAGAAAATGTTGGCTACTCCTTATTTGTGTCCTGCTGGAATGCACCTGCTAGCACAAATTGCCAGAGCTGTCAATGACAAGTAGTGCCTGTGGGCTTCATACTGCAGGCTTAGTCAATAGTATTTCAGTGTCTTCATCCTCACTCACAGAGGTGCCAAGTTTGACAGGCTAGATAGAACAGGAACAGAGGAAGTGGAAACAGCTTGGGTCATGATGACTCACCCTCCCCATACATTAGCATGCTGGGTAAAGGCAGGTTGTTTGACAGGCCAGAGAGCTCAGGGCTCCACCACTTGTTCTACTGGCTGCACCATACCACAACACTGTGAGTGATGGGTAAACCACTAGTCTACATCCCTGACATGACATCCAGCCATTGACTACTGAGGGGTGGAAACAACATGGCATTGATGGGTACTGTTGTGGTGTGGACCAATGCCATGTCCACTGTCCAGTGGTCCCTGTGGCTAGCTGCAGCCTTTAACCGCTGAGAAGCTACTAATCCGATGGGTTGTATTATTATGTATAGCTCACCCAGCACAATGTCTGCACATAGAACTAGGTTAGCCTACTGTGGAGTCACAGGCAATGGAGATTGTGATGTGAAGGCATGTTTCTATGTGCTGAGGGCTTAGCACAAAATTATAACTAGACTAGGCCCACACACACACACACACACACACACACACACACACACACACACACACACACACACACACACACACACACACACACACACACACACACACACACACACACACACACACACACACACACACACCTAAAAGCATTGTGGTTTTGAGTAGATTTCTTCATTCTAGTCTTACTGCTCAACATCCACTTGAATATGATGCAGAGCAAAGAAACAAGAGGCAGAGCAAGTTAGTAGTCTGCTTGTTAACACAAAGAGCCTACTGATAACAAAGTCAGAACTGAATGTGATGCTGCTTACAGCTCCCACCTGAAAGAGATACTGCTGTGAAAAGAATAGTGATTTGACACTGGAACACAATTTAACACAGGAACCATTTTCAGGTCAATGTTAGTTTACTATTGTCTTTCAGGAAACTGATTGGCAAGTCAAAACACTAGCGGTAGAACCATGCACTCTGAATAAAGCCAGAAAAACAAACTGACAGGGAATGTAAGAACACAGTCATTATAGAAATACAAATGTCAGGCACCATGTCACAAGTATCAGAACGAACAAACTAGTCAACCATTTCACAGTTTCCCCACAAAAGAAAGCAACAGAGGAAACGGTGCATCAACAAACCAATGTGGTGAGTCTGATAAGCAATGACTGGTAGGTAGGTCCCTGTCAGTAAAACATCTCTGGTAATCATTATTGATTGTTTATGCTTGGCTACATGTTTCAGTTTCCTGAATTGTTGCTTGATGCTGTCTTCAGAGGGCCTAGGCCTAATTTGACTAGTACAGTGGTTCCCAAACTTTTTATAGTCCTGTACACCTTCAAAACATTCAACCTCCAGCTGGGTACCCCCTTCTAGCACCAGGGTCAGCACACTCTCAAATGTTTTTTTTTGCCATCATTGTAAGCCTGCCACACACGCTCTATACGATACATTTATTAAACATAAGAATGGAGTGTGAGCAGAACAACTTGTGTCATCGACAGGTGCAGTACTGTACTACCAGTAGAGCTGGTATGTGTCTCTATGGACGCGTGCCTTACTAAATGGACTGTTTGAAAATGTGAAGACATTTTTTAAACAAAATAAACACAAATGCCTCAACACAAAAACCATTCAGAATCCATATTGCTGAGGTCCACATGTCAACCAGGAAACATGACATCACAATAGCAGTGACATTACATCAAAATGTCTTATTTTTCTTATCTTTACTCCCTCCCTGTGTTTTCAACCTTTCACAAACACACAGACAAGCATCCATTTCCTGTCATGACCCATGTTTTAATCTTACAGTGAATGTTTGTGGTGCACACACACACACACTACTCTGTCTGCTCACCCTGGGATGGAACAGAACGGAAACGGCTCCGCCCATCAAGTCACTGAGTTTACACTAGTGCAGCACCACATACTACGACCAGCTGAGAGCGGGAGTGTCTTTATTGAAAGTTCCAACCCTACATGCACTACAGTAGGAGTATGATAACATAGAGCTGTGGGTTAATCGTGGCTTATTCAGAAGTTTAAATTAGAGGAGAAAAAAAAACCTGACATTTCATCCTAAGGTGAAGAAATGTCGTATTGCCTTGGGTATCAATACTATACCACCACTAGACAAAGTTCCCTGCATTTCGTACATAGGGCCTATTTGTTTATAGCCTGCATATTAGGCAACACCTGAAACATGGAAATGATGCCCTTGAGCGGTGAAAATCCAATTAAGCAATCTCTGACCTTGGTTGACCATACACCAGACAAGAATACTAGCATTTTCACAACTTGGAAAATGCATTGAAAATAAGAATGTTGACAACAAAGAGGGCGAGATGGGGGAGTGCTGGGGATAGCTGCCAGCAGAGTGCACTTGATCTGATTGGATGAGTCAAGGAGAATCCTTTGTGGACACATACTGTATGAAGTGTGATACCAATGGAGAAAAAAAAATATCTAAAGTTAGGGGCATATTTTGCCCCTGTTGACTTGTTTTGAAAAAATTGCGGCAGCTTTTTCCATCAAGAGCTCTCAGGGGCAAATTTGGAAAATCTAGGGGCAAAAATGCACAAAGCTACTCTGCATTTCTGACACTGACATTGCACATCTTGAATATGGTAAATAATATTTGCCTTTGAGTGTGAATATACTAGAATGCTGCTCTGTATGCTTCAAACTAACAAAACACAATATCAAGTGTTTTTATAACAATGTCAATCGTGGAGACTCATTGAAGTTCTTTGGATATGTGAGGGGAAATATAATCCAGGATTACATATTTTTCCACAACCCCACATTCTGAAAGGCTTTGCTATGCCTCCCTGACAAGCCATTGTGTATTACCAAAGCACAGGACTCCTGATGGCAACTCCTGATGGCTCCAAAACACTGTTTTATTCTCCACATACAAACAAGGCCTTGTCAGTCTCTCTCTCTCCGAGTCTCACTGACATCTTCTAATCTTCTCTTGGCAAATGATCTCCAATACATTCAAATGAACGGGGACGTCACACACCCCATGTAATGTCTGCGTGAAACAGCAGAATGGGAGATAATGAAGCCGGTGTGTGGAGTTCCACAGCGCTAGTGAAAAGACAGCATCTCAACAGGTGAAGAGAATATGATCCGTTGGAACATAGGGATGTTACTAGTTTAATTAACATGGTTGCCTACTCTACTTCCTCTTTAGAAATTATGGCTTTTGGATCAGTACCAGCTAAAAATGTTTAGCTGGTATTGAACAGATTAGCCAGAACTCCTGCTTTCCCTCTATGAAAAATTAATGTTCAACTCTGGAAACATATTTGAGTCAAAAGGGAAGAATCTGTTTCCACAAACCCTAACAAATCATTAATATCCACCCATGAATCAAATCTATGGTTTTATGACAACATCTCTCACATTCATTATTAATCTGTATGTGGCATCTAGCAGTGAATTATAGATTTAGAAACCCAAATCCTGATAATATAATTTGCCTTCCCAGTAAAAATGTATAAGATTATACACAGTGTACAAAACATTAGGAACACCTGCTCTTTCCATGACATAGAACCAGGTGAATCTAGCTGAAAGCTTTGATCCCTTATTGATGTCACTTGTTAAATCCACTTCAATCAGTGTTGATGAAGGGGAGGACACAGGGTAAAGAAGGATTTTTAAGCCTTGAGACAAGGATTGTGTGTGTGTGCCATTCAGAGGGATTTAAATGCATTTGAACGGGGTATGGTAGTAGGTGCAGGCGCACCGGTTCGAGCGTGTTAAGGGTTTTTCACCCATGTATCAAGAATGGTCCACCACCCAAAGGTCACCCAGCCACTGTGGGACGCATCCCTGTAGAATGCTTGACACCTTATAGAGTCCATGCAACACAATATTAGGAGGGTGTTCCTAATGTTTTGCAACACTCAGTGTACAACGATCTGAGGTTCTGAGCATATAGCCTAAGCCTAGAGGACATGAATTGCTATAGTGGTGACCAATTTAATCCCAAATTCTCCATTTGAATACAAATCTGTGCTTTTAAAATTGCATTTGGAATGGACATTGGTGGACTTATCTTCTTAGTTTATGAAAGAACATTATCATGGTTCTCTAAAAGAACTCTGTTTCCTCAGTAAACCTTTGAGTTCCAGTCTGGCTGGCTCATATCCTCTTTTCCAGACAGCAAACATCGTGGTGAACCATCAGGGAATCTAGGTGGCATCCTCTCTGCTCACACACTCTCAGTTGGCAGCAAACGCTCTCAAGGACACACCAGGGAACATGTGCCTCACACAGAGATATGCTGCTGCTGTTTAGTTCTGCAATTAGTCTGACAGCAAAATGACTATCTGACCCAACATCTGGCCCATGTGAACCAATTCGATGCTGAAGGCATTGTTTAAAGCATTTATTTATTCTTGACTCCCTTCAAGTGAACCGTGATCAGACATGGTAGGTAAAACCAATATGGCTAACATTGAGTTGCTTCACGAATCAATCCACATCAAAAGAGTCATCACCCTAAGGACAGCTGAAGACAGGGAGGAAGGATGTACTTTTACAGTGTTAGAATTTGAGCGTATGTCCC
The DNA here is from genome assembly GCF_029448725.1 of Salvelinus fontinalis. Classification (NCBI taxonomy): domain Eukaryota; kingdom Metazoa; phylum Chordata; class Actinopteri; order Salmoniformes; family Salmonidae; genus Salvelinus; species Salvelinus fontinalis. The sequence continues at coordinate 21,639,751 of NC_074699.1, forward strand.
AGTCCCTTGAATGGATTGGAGTCATTACTGTACTAAAAGACAAATAGGCAAATGAAAGGCTCAAACTTGGCCGTCATGAATAACATAAGCCAACAAACAACGAAAAAGTATGATTAATGCAAATGAGTGGGAATATATTAGCTCATCAAGGAGAGCCATGAAACATGGTTCATTCTACTTTATTAGCTAATGAGAGTTACTCAAGTGGAATAAACAAAATAATTAAATTAAGATGATAAATGATGCAGCAGTAATGTCAATATGAGGTTTTGACAACAAAATAACAATTTGAGGCTCAAATTAAATCCAAGTCCTGATATTTTAATCAGACCTAGCCGTCTCTGAAACAACACTTAATCTGCAGTGGAATGTTTCTGTTCCCATCATTGAACAAACAGGACACCAGTTAGGAAATGCAGGGGAGCTCAATGCTCAGGGGGCACAGGGGAACACAAGGCCCACAGCAGCTTCAGGCATATCAATTACTCACTTTGTTCACACACACGAAAAAACAGACTGTCAGAGCAGGTAAAAAAAACAAACAGACCCTGCATATGTATTTTAGCCCATGGCAAACAGGAGAGTGAAATGAAAAATGCATTCGATGTCAGACAGATGAGGCGTATAGTCAACTCAGCAGTAGTCAGACCCTGATGGTGTGGGACCTTAACAGGGCGAAGAATAATGATGAAGTCAAACGTTCGATGGCATGTTTATGAAATAGCCTACATGGGTCAGTGAAAGTCTATTCTAATGCACGCTACTACATCACAGGGGACATCCTGTCCATGTGTCATGTTTTCAGGTCGTCTGAGTGCTGATTGAATTCAAATCAGCTTAGAATTTTGAAAATACAGATCACTAACTAATTATAGTCTACCATAGAAATAAAGTCATATTTGCATCAGAGCCATAGAGATCTTGCTAGGCTGTATATATATATAAAATACAGAAAGAAAAGTCAGTGAGTTGGGCACATCATGAGAATGACAAATGTAATTTACCAAGTCACAATGTATGATTAGCCTTTGCCTTTCTGTCGAAATAGCTAGCAAATTCTGTACATTCGCGTGTAATCACTTTGCCACAAAACGTTTACTGCACAAGACCCTAAATTGACACTAGAATATACAGAGTAGAGGTCGACCGATTAATCGGAATGGACGATTAGTTAGGGCGAGTTCAAGTTTTCATAACAATCGGTAATCGGCATTGTCGGACACCGATCATGGCCGATTACACTGCACTCCACGAGGAGACTGCGTGGCAGGCTGACTACCTGTTATGCAAGTGCAGCAAAGAGCCAAGGTAAGGTGCTAGCTAGCATTAAACGTATCTTATAAAAAAACAATCAATCTTAACACAATTACTTGTAAACTACACATGGTTTATGATATTACTAGTTTATCTAGCTTGTCCTGCGCTGCATATAATCGATGCGGTGCCTGTTAATTTATCATTGAATCACAGCCTATTTCGCCAAACGGGTGATTTAACAAGCGCATTCGCGAAAAAAAGCACGGCCGTTGCACCAGTGTACCTAACCATAAACATCAACGCCTTTCTTAAAATCAATACACGTATATATTTTTAAACTTGCATATTTAGTTAATATTGCCTGCTAACATGGATTTCTTTTAACTAGGGAAATTGTCACTTCTCTTGCGTTCTGTGCAACAGAGTCAGGGTATATGCAGCAGTTTGGGCCGCCTGGCTTGTTGCGAACTGTGAAGACTATTTCTTCGTAACAAAGACAGCCAACTTCGCCAAACGGGGGATGATTCAACAAAAGGGCATTTGCGAAAAAAGCATAATCGTTGCACGACTGTACCAAACCATAAACATCAATGCCTTTCTTAAAATCAATACACAGAAGTATATATTTTTAATCCTGCATATTTAGTCAAAAGAAATTCATGTTAGCAGGCAATATTAAACTAGGGAAATTGTGTCACTTCTCTTGCGTTCATTGCACGCAGAGTCAGAGTATATGCAACAGTTTGGGCCGCCTGGCTCGTTGTGAACTAATTTGCCAGAATTTTACATATTTATGACATAACATTGAAGGTTGTGCAATGTAACAGCAATATTTCGACTTATGGATGCCACCCATTCGATAAAATACGGAAAGGTTCCGTATTTCACTGAAAGAATAAACGTTTTGTTTTCGAAATTATAGTTTCCAGATTTGACCATATTAATGACCTAAGGCTCGTATTTCTGTGTGTTATTATACAATAATAAGTCTATGATTTGATAGAGCAGTCTGACTGAGCGGTGGTAGGCAGCAGCATGCTCGTAAGCATTCATTCAAACAGCACTTTCGTGCATTTGCTAGCAGCTCTTCGCAATGCTTCAAGCATTGCGCTGTGTATGACTTCAAGCCTATCAATTCCCGAGATTAGGCTGGTGTAACCGATGTGAAATGGCTAGCTAGTTTGCGGGGTGTGCGCTAATAGCGTTTCAAACGTCACTCGCTCTGAGACTTGGAGTAGTTGTTCCCCTTGCTCTGCAAGGGCCGCGGTTTTTGTGGAGCGATGGTTAACGATGCTTCGAGGGTGGATGTTGTCGATGTGTTCCTGGTTCGAGCGAGGAGAGGGACGGAAGCTATACTGTTACACTGGCAATACTAAAGTGCCTATAAGAACATCCAATAGTCAGAGGTATATGAAATACAAATGGTATAGAGAGAAATAACCCTATAATAACTACAACGTAAAACTTCTTACATGGGAATATTGAAGGCTCATGTTAAAAGGAACCACCAGCTTTCATATGTTCTCATGTTCTGAGCAAGGAACTTAAACGTTAGCTTTTTTACATGGCACATATTGCACTTTTACGTTCTTCTCCAACACTTTGTTTTTTCATTATTTAAACCAAATTGAACATGTTTCATTATTTATTTGAGACTAAATTGATTTTATTGATGTATTATATTAAGTTAAAATAAAAGTGTTCATCGTTCAGTCAGTATTGTTGTAATTGTCATTATTACATATATATATAAAAATCGGTATCGGCTTTTTTTGGTCCTCCAATAACCGATATCGGCGTTGAAAAATCATAGTCGGTCGACCTCTAATACAGAGGACCCCATTTGGAAAAAGTATATCCCTAACGTTAGTTAATGCTGTGTGTTCATATTTACTCAATTTTAGGTCCTGCCGGATGTCCAGAACTTTGAAAACACATTCTAATAGTGTAAGAGGTCTTAGTCAACACTAACAAGTTGTATTCTATACCCAGGTGAATATTTAAAAAATAAAAAGTTATTAATTTGTTTGATAACATCACATATTCTCAGGGGACCCCATTTCAAGTTTGGGAACCACTGTACTTGATTCTCAGAACTAACAGTGCGTGACTGAAACTGCAGTAATGGGGACAAGTATGTTGATACTATATAACTTTTAGTAAACATTAGTCTAGATAGTTGAGAATGTCTTAAGAAAAATATCCACAACAGTTACATTCTTATTTCACTTCGGTGGACCTTTCGTAGGCTCGAGCAGGCTCTCTCGATATAGTCCTAGCGGAACCATAAATGTAAAAAAAAAAAAAAAAAAATCAGGAGCTGCACCCCTCCCAGCTAGGTAACGTTAACGCTGCTAGCCTAGCTCGCTTGCTACCATTTTCTCAATCCGATTAGCGAGCTAGCTAGCGATTAAACACTTTTCTTGCTGTATGAATCAGAATGTCAAAACTTACCTTTAATATTCCATATGCAATTAAACAACAGCAAGAGTTGTATCAAGACCATATCGATTAAATTCATTGTTAGTACATTGACACCGCGAATGCTTTACTGTTTCGATTTGCACTTCTTAAAGGCGCAGTCTGCGCTCTGTTTATGGCAGTACCTTCACAACCGCCTTTCACCGCTTGTCTCCAACGGCCTGACGTCAGGCGCAGGCAGCGTACTAGTCCCTCCTACCTCACTAGCGCAACAAAACCTGTTTTCTTTTATTTGATAGGGCCGCTTATATTTGTTGAAAACAACAATTAAAGTGCAATAAATTCAACAGCGACAAACCAAGCCACTTTTCAATATCAAGTAAGCCTATAAATTAATATTTCTTATTTATTAGGATCTCCATTAGATGACGCCAATGACGACAGCTAGTCTTACCGGGGTCCGACATATAACGAAAAATACATTACAGACTAAATACTTTACAATTTACATACATTTACAAACATTAACATGTTGTGTGTGTGCATCTATCAGTTACACATACATGTCAGTACATACAAACAACAAGTAGGTCACATGGGGGAGAGGCGTGCCGTGAGGTATAGCTTAATTTGTTTTTTGAAACCAGGTTTGTTGTTCACTTGCGCTATATAAGATGGAAGGGAGTTCCATGCACTCATGGCTTTGTACAATACAAATAATAGATTTGTCTTGGACAGAGTTTTAGAAATATCCCTGTACCCTGATTTAATGGAATATGATTTCAGTACTGAATACAGTACATCACTACAGTAGATTCCACTGTGAAATGTCAATGACTATATTAATTGGGGGGAAACATTTTTTTTAAATTCAAGGAACAATCGATATAGAGATGTGTGTCCCCACATGCATTTGCACTGCTCAAGGACAGCTATTTGTGTTGAATTTATAGTGTATTTGTTGAATGTGCCTGCATAACATGTCCTGGCTACCTACACCTGCAATGCACTTGCTTGTTCTCTGCATTTGTCTCTGCACTGATCGTCTTTGTTGAGATTCCCTAAAAACATGCCACTTCGATACAGCCACAACCAGAGGTGACTGTTTTGTAACAGGTTAGGATAACTTACGCAGCAGGTTAGGAGAATTAACGTAGCAGGTTATGATAATTAACGTAGCAGGTTAGAATAATTAGGAAAGGGTCAAGGTTAGCGAAAATGCTCTCTTTGTAACACCAACTATTGACTGCAAAAAATGTGTATCTCTTATTTCCCATTAGACATACTGTACATCAGACATACAGCGTTGATCTTTTTACTGTGTAGCTTCTGCCACCGTGTGGCTAAAAAAAGCTCATACACTAACTGAACTGGAAACCTTAAAACAACTTGCCAGTCTGCTGCTGCTTCCAGATACAAGGTGATGAAGACCCACGCACCTCTTCCTTCCCTGTGCACACACACACACACACACACACACACACACACACACACACACACACACATTTTGTGGAGATATTATTACTTCAGCCATTAGGATTCTATCCATATAAAAATGAAAATAAATTAACAAGGCACCGGTAAACGTGTCGTTCCCACGAATGATGCAGCGCCCCCCCCCCCCCCCCCCCCCCCTTGGGCCAATTGAGATATTGTGTGTGACTAACAATTCTGTTAATTACTATAAACTCCTGCATTGGGCCAATCGGTGTAATTTTGTAAATGCCAGATCTCTATGGCAAGACGCACCATTAATCCACGTTTTGTCAAAAATCGGGCCAGTGCTGTCTGAGATATAGCGTTTGACGAACATACGAATTTACAGACGGAGACAGATCCACAGTCCCTTCCCCAATTTCATCGTGGGGGACAATAAAATACACAAGAATGGAGTTATATACAGGGAGTACCCGTACCAGATTAATATGCAGAGGTATGAGGTACAGTAAACATGTAATCCCCCACGAATAATGCAGCACCCCCCTTGGGCCAATCAATGTAATATTGTAAATTACGGATCTATATGGCAAGACGCATCATTCGCCAAAGTTTCATACAAATCGGGCCAGTGGTGTCTGACTAACGTAAGTACAGTTGATTACTATAGCGCCTCCCTTGGGCCAATCAGTGTAATTTTGTAAATGCTGGATCTCTACGGCTAGACGCATCATTAACCCAAGTTTCTCAAAATCTGGTATTTATTTATTTATTTATTTATTTTTCGTTATTTTACCAGGTAAGTTGACTGAGAACACGTTCTCATTTACAGCAACGACCTGGGGAATAGTTACAGGGGAGAGGAGGGGGAATGAGCCAATTGTAAACTGGGGATTATTAGGTGACCGTGATGGTTGAGGGCCAGATTGGGAATTTAGCCAGGACACCGGGGTTAACACCCCTACTCTTACAATAAGTGCCATAGGATCTTTAATGACCTCAGAGAGTCAGGACACCCGTTTAACGTCCCATCCGAAAGACGGCACCCTACACAGAGCAGTGTCCCCAATCACTGCCCTGGGACAGTGGGATCTTTGTTTAGACCAGAGGAAAGAGTGCCTCCTACTGGCCCTCCAACACCACTTCCAGCAGCATCTGGTCTCCCATCCAGGGCCTGACCAGGACCAACCCTGGTTAGCTTCAGAAGCAAGCCAGCAGTGGTATGCAGGGTGGTATGCTGCTGGGTAAGTGGTGTCTGAGATATCATATGGGTTAGCTAGACTCACATCCCTGAGCATGTGTGCTACATTTCAGCGCTCTGATTCAAACAGATCAAGAGATAAACATGTGCCGTTGAAGCACCACTGTGTAGTCGATATGAGTGTGTTTGCATATGTTGAGTTTTGACAGTGTCTGCAACATGTGCAACAAATTGTGTTACAATATGAATATCCTTGACTGATTGATGTATATGCATTTATGTGCCAGACCATGCACAGGTGAATGTTTATTGGTCAATAGTGACCTTGTTGTTTTAGGTACTAGTCTGGAAAATATTGCATTAAGAGACCTTTGTCCATAAAAGCCACATATAAAGTTTCATGCAGATCGGCCATTCAGTGCCAGCAGAGTAGCATTTTAAGTGTTTTTCACAAAATTCGAAATTTGTTCCTTGTGAGGAGAGGGATCTATGTACCGAATTTCATGACTAGGTCAAATGGGGTGAGGAGCGTGACCTTCAAAATGTGCATTTTCAATCTCTTGTTATAACCACCATCTGGCCAATCAGAGTAATTCTGTAAATGCCGGCTCTCTATGGCAAGATTCATTATTCACCCAAATTTCGTCCAAATCGGCCCAGTGTTTTCTGAGAAATCGCATGTGATTAAGGTATGAATGAACATATAAACGAAATGATGTAGACAGATCCACAGTCCTCTCCCCGATTTAATCGTGGGGGCCAATTAATATTAATGTAAAAATGACAGGAAACCATGCCGAGAAAGCATGTGTAATTTGTTGCAAACGGATTAAAAATGTACACAGCACACCCAAATTATGAAAAACAGCACTCAAATCTCCCGTTATTCTCTACTGCCTCTCTTTGGCCTGAAGAGGCATTTCTTCCAGAATTCTGTGGGCTCTTCTACCGTGACGTCACTGGCAGATATGTCATGGCGTCTGTGGGGCTGAAGCTGGAGCTGCAATTAAGCTAGCTAAAAGCTGTCGACAGTGTGTAAATCGAAATGGAGAAAAATGCAAACCTGCATCGAGATGTTGGAGGAAGTACTCTATGTGCTACTATTGCAGGAGAAATGTGCGATATTAAAACAGTTGGCGGAATGAAGGGAGCCACCGATACGTGCAAGATTAGTGAGCATTCTCTCAGTACTTTGGTTAGTTGTACTACTAGCTCCAGTAGTGCCCCTAGCACTGCTAGTAATGCTATCTCCAGTGTTGAGAAATTAGATATGGCAGATATGATCGAGTCTCTCCCGGTGCAAGAGAAGAACATTCAATCGAGTGGTTGGTCGGAGACATTGTCCTCTGGATCTGAAGATCATTTGAGTAACGGGATGGGATATGGCACGCAGCTGGCTACAGGAAATAGCGAGGGTGCCACCTCAAAGTTAGTAAACAACAAAACGGATGGCGAGCCCTCCTCGATGGGGTCAAGGATTACAGATGGTCAAGCTGAGGTGTTGGGTTGTGAGTCAGTTGAACTAGTGATGCTGGCAAAACCGACACACCTATGTCCGGACAAAACAAATACGGGAAACGTTAAATGTGGAGTTGCGATTGACAAAACCATATGCGAGGGTTTGCGGAGTGGGAGTGACCCGTGCATCGCGGCAGAATCTAGGAGCGTCGACTCACTTGAGTCTTTCTCGAACCTTAACTCCTGTCCCAGTTTCGATCTCAACAGTGAAGGGGTGGAGGACAAGGGGTTGGCAATAACACTACAGAGCGAGTATGGGGCTGATGGAACTAAGATCCCGTGTACTAAGGACCGGGGCGCTGGCCAGTCCATATACCACATCAAGTGGATCAAGTGGAAGGAGGAAAGCACACCTATCATTACACAGAACGAGAACGGTCCATGCCCATTGCTGGCAATTATGAATGTCCTATTGCTGGCATGGAAGGTAAATGACTGACATCATAACCAGACCTCTGAGACAAGTTTACATGTGGTGTGCATGATGCCATTTGGAACATTTCCACATCTATTATTTGTCAATGCTAATTTACTAATAGAGAAGTACATTTGAAACTGGTCATCATAACTACGCTATCTAATGTATTATCAGTATAAAATAAAATTGAATGATCAGTTGTAAAATAAACTATTGTCACCTGCCAGAATATAGAATACCATGAAAAGTTGAAGATTCATAAATAACATTCCTTCATTTGGGGAGAATTTAAGTTAAAGTTCAAATTATACCACTCATATGCACTCATCTTTATTTTCTCTTAATACGTAATTATTGTAATTTTGGGATGGAGGTTGTTGACAGGTCACATTGACCAATTATACCATAGACCCAACCCAGTTGTTTATATTTTCCCCATGCTGCGGCCTTGGCAGCTCAGTCCCTCTCTTATAAGTAGTCTCTGAGCGCTTCCAATTGAGTCATTTTTATATCTTCTGGTTTCATTTACATCATAAAGATAACGTTTAATTACTGTCAGTGATGGTTGGTTGGCAGGCAGTAGAGATTCTGATTCAGTATGTGGCTTCACAACTTAAACTGCAGCTCTGTGTCTCAGGTGTCTGAAATCTTCTCTAAAACCTCACTACCTACTGTGAAAATGTGTGACATAAAAGTGACTGTAAACAGAATTCTTTGCTTCAAACGCCTGTGTGTGTGCTGACAGTCGTGCAACCGCTGACAGTGCACTTCTGGTGACTTTAAACACAGCTTTCCACTTCCCAGGTGTGGGTGGATTTACTGTGAACCATAATCATGGGGGAGGGAGATGCCTGTCAGCCAGGTTCTATTGGCCTGGCTAACTTTAGTCATGTTGCTTGGTTTGTTAAATAATGTATGTGGTTCTATTACAGGTGAAGATGCCACCAATGATGGAGATCATAACTGCTGAACAGTTGATGGAATATCTTGGTGAGTATAAGTGAGAATCTGTTTACCAAACCAAAGACCCGAATGTCATTTAAATCAGTGACCTGTTCTTTAGTTGCCCTCCTGGAGGGTGAAGTGTACCGTTTATTCCCGGTCTCTAGTATTTCTCTAAGTTTACGGACGGTTGTGACCTGTATTTTAAACCTGATAAAAATACAAGCCACCTTGACAGTGCTCAAAGGCAATGGACAATACTGTATTTTTCTTTCGTTTTGTACCTGCCTAGAAGGGCCATCACAAAATGCTAGTCTGGCTGTAAATTTAGTACATCAGTGCAGTGGAGTATTGAGCTGTAGTATAAACTAGCTTGGGAAGTGCAATGTGACCTTAATGACAGAGTACTGGAGGGCTGTAATTATGTCCTACTGCCTGAGAAGGCATTACTGTATGAATAATCACAGGACCTGCCTCACTGCCTGCCTGGCCCCTCAGTCTTATTTTACTAATTTCCTCGCCTCCCTTCAGTAGACTGGATTTGCTGCCTCCTAGCTTTAAGATAAATTGCTATATAATATGGATTTCATATGATTTAAGCAATGGCACACAGTAATTGCATAGCTGCTGTGAAATCACCCAAATGCCAATATTACCTGAGTTTTCCTTCTAAATAAAATAAATCTCCACTTAATTTTTAGCCAGTGAATACAATGGGTGCGTTTGTAAATTCAGAGCGTTGTCAGATTGCACACTTTGGCCGACGAGTAGGGTTGATCCAAGCGTTCAGAACCGCAGCGAAGCACCCAAGCTAAATTACTAAAGTTGGCTAGCTTGCTAGCTTCTTCCAGACACAAATAAGAGGGCACCTCCCTCTGAACATTTTACTCTCCCTAGCAGAGCTGGTTAGTGTTTTCATGTTATCAGGAGGGTTAGGGACTTCATCTGTGTCACTGTTAACAATTTAATAAAAAGTTTTAGCCAATGTTTATTTACAACTGTCCTAACAACCGAGTTTAGTGCGTTCGTAAATTCATCAATTATTCTTGACACTTTCAAACTAGAGTGCTTTGAAATCGGAGTAGATTGCCAGGTTGAATTTACGAACGCACCCAATAAATGAATTGGATTTACAGTATTTTGGAAGATTCTGTAATAAATTCAATACTCTACCTGGGTCATTATACGCATTCTGGTTGTCACCTAGCTGCTAGACCTGCCCTCAGATGAGTGCATATGGACTTGTATACCCATTAGTGATATGCCTGGAGTCCCCACAGATGGGGTGGGTGGGTTTAGGGTCATAAAATATTGTATGGAGGAAAGGCAGGTTGAATAAAGAGAAACAATGCATAAAAAAATCCATAAATGTATAATTCTTGTGCAATTCATATCTATAGACTACATTGATGTTTTCCTGTCATTATTTATATCTGGCGTTAGTGTGTAGCCTAACTGTAGCGCCCTAAATACACGCCAATTGCCAAATGCATTTGGGTACTTGGGCAGAAAAAGTTTTAAAAAATTGTTCCACTGAGGCAAAAAGGACAATGTCGGAGTTTAATTCAATAGTAGAAAAGCTGCGAAATGGAGAGTTGATGTTTGGGGGAAATGTAGAGAAGTGGTAAAAGAGGATGATATCAGTTCTGGCTATGTCATGTGTGATGATTCCACAGTCTCAAGACGTGGAATTCAAAATGGCACATCAAAGGAACTGTACTGTTCAGATGGGTTAAATGAAATAGTAGCCTAACTGAAATCTGGACTGACTGTAGGTCTATAACCTCTCACATCTCCTAATATAATATTAACTCTAGCAGAATTAACCATTTCTTGCAGTAAAATTATACACAAAATATACAGTTTGAAAGTTGAACAGAAGTGGAGAAATATTATTTCTTTCTTTCAGCATCTTGAGAGAATGAATGCGCGGTTAGGCACCATCTATAAAGATAGCGGTGCTATCTTTAGCATCATAAAAGTGTAAAATAGGACAAATGTAAGCCATCACCTTATCTTTATTATTATTATTATTATCTTATTATTTAAACCACATAAAATATGCATCCAGGTCCAGACTGAGATCTTATCAAAAACATGTTGTGTCGTTTTAACAGCTTTTAATTTCCTTAACCAGTGAAACTGATGTCATTTGGACATTTTGCATGTCAAATCTTTCATGTTATTTTAAAAGTTATTACATTTTCTCCTTGGTCCCTAAACATATTTGCTGTGTCAGAGAAGCAGAGATGAAATAGGAAAGAAAACACACTTTAACAATTTCAACTATACTGAACAAAAATATAAACTCAACATGCAACAATTTCAATGATTTACTGAGTTACAGTTCATATAAGGAAATCAGTCAATGGAAATAAATTCATTAGGCCCTAATCTATGGATTTCACATGACTGGGCAGGGGGCGCAGCCATGGGTGGGCCTGGGAGGGCAGGCCCACAGGGGAGCCAGGCCCAGCCAATCAGAATGAGTTTTTCCCCATAAAACAGCTTTATTACAGAAAGAAATACTCCTCAGTTTCATCAGCCGTCTGGGTGGCTGGTCTCAGACGATCCCGCAGGTGAAGAAGCCGGATGTGGATGTCCTGGGCTGGCGCGTTTACACGTGGTCTGCGGTTGTGAGGCCGCAGGACGTACTGCCAAATTCTCTAAAACAAGCGGCTTATGGTAGAGAAAATTAACATTACATTCTATGGCAACAGCTCTGGTGGATATCGCTGCAGTCAGCATGCCAATTGCACGTTGTGGCATTGTGTGACAAAACTGTACATTTTAGAGTGGCCTTTTATTGTCCCCAGCACAAGGTTCACCTGCGTAATGATCATGCTGTTTATTCAGCTTCTTGATATGCCACACCTGTCTGGTGGATGGATTATCTCGGCAAGGGAGAAATTCTCACTAACGGGGATATAAACAAATTTTAGGGAAATAAGCTTGTTGTGCGTATTGAACATTTCTGGGATCTTTTATTTCAGCTCATGAAACATGGGACCAACACATTACATATTTTTGTTCAGTATAGATTGAAACATTAATACTATTGATTTCTAACATTATTCTGGTGAAAAAAGGTTTATTTAGTCTTCTAGGATAAGAAGTAATTACAGAAGAGAAGCCTCCTGTATCTAATTATAGACAAGTTGAATAACATAGGCCTGCTTATAATTTCCAACATTTTGGTAGGCTATCTAAAAATGCCTGTCAAAAATGTTTTCCATCTCCGACTGTACAATGCATTTTCTATGTTTGTGGGTCGGGTGAGGGCTTCAGATTTTCATCAGCGGTTGCGGATGAGTTATTAGCAATTGCGGGCGGGTGCGGATGAACAAACAGCTCACCCGCGCATCGCTAATACTCATGTGAGGTCAGGTGGTAAGGTCCAGTATAGATTGACCAGGAGGACTGAAGAATCCCTGTGGACCAAGCCCTGCTAACGTCAGGGAAACAGGAGCTGTGTTCTTTCTCCATGTGTGGCACGCTGACCCCACTGCCTCCCTCCATAGCTGGGTGCTGTTATGATGTAGAACCAGGGGTGTCCTGTTACTAAAGGCATTCTCATCTAAGCTATAGAGAAAAAAATCACTGTCACTATAGCCAAGCCCTCTTTTCATGGCAGTGGTCAGTTTGGCTTCAATTTTACAAGCTCTATAATTCTTTGACTGGTGCTATGACTAGTGTCCCGTTTTGAGTGTGTTCTAGCTAAATGCATCATATAATGAATGTTAGGCGTCAATAACATCTCTAACTATAAGAGAAATGGAGCCACCAGCTGTCATGTTCTGAGAGACGCCAGAAGTCCTGAAATGTATCCACATTAGTCATGCCATGGGAGTTGTTTACTTTCATATGATCATTTGGGGGTTCGGTATAGAGGTCAGTTTGTACCAAAAGACTCCTGACTGTTTGTGCTTACATTGTCCTACATTCTGCATGTGATTAGCAGATTCAACTGGTTTTGATTTCATCTGTATTAGTCATTATGTGCCAAGACACAGACTGTGGTTAATTTATGGGTAAGGATATTTATCACCATGGTTTAATTACAGTTTACACTGTAGTGCTTCTTTGGGGGACCGATTAGTTAGTTAGCTACCAAGATAGAATATAACAGCAAAATGTGATTGGGAAACAGAGGAATGATTCTTCATTGTCAGGAAATATATTTTTGATGTCAGTCATGGGGAATGTTCATTAGATTTCTCAGTTTGCTGCTTCTCTTCAAGTATTTTTCATTAGGCCTAACTCAAATGTTGACTTGACTTCTCATTAGTGTGTTTTGTACCAGGGGTAATAATGATTGTAAGCAATAACGTTGTTACCTTTTGGTTAATGTTACTTTTTTTGGATGCATTGGCTAGGAAAATGTAATTTTGAATTAGTAATTGTCTGTTGTTGAACTCTGTTAATGGGATAGCCTTATGTTTCCTCCCCACAGAATCTGCCTCTGTGAGTCCATAGCGCTTGGTGTCCGTGACTGATTAATGCATGCAATTCAATTCCAATTGGAGTTTGGTTCATTTTGCTGGAAGAAAAAGTATAATCTGCAGTGTGTGCATTTCATTATCAGACTACGTTATGACCAGGAAAATCTAATTTGACCTTCTCTAAATACTTTTTTTTATAAGAGAGGAGGAAAGCAAGAAACTGTAAACTACCCTGCTGGTCAACTGACATGAAACCCTGAGAGAGGAGACCATTCAGACTGACCCAAAGCATTAGCACATTGAGCGACATAGTTGCCCATCTTTAGATATTTTAGAGGTAGCCTAGTGTGTGGGTCGGATGGAACACAGAACTCACTCCAACCCCATAGCTCTATGTTCAATACCAGTAAGAAGCCACAGAGAGGCCTTTACCCCCTCTCCCACCCACTCAGGGCCCTCTCCCTCACTGTGCCGCAGATGGAATCCCCTGATTGCTCCCTCTGTCTGCCTCTCTGCACCTTGCTCATCTGCTCCTACAGATACCCATGGTTGATTCCAAGTTCTCAGTGTAAAAACATTCCCTGTCTCTTTCGAGTACCCTGACTCACAGTGAGCACTTCAACAATTCTGCAAATCACAGGTGACAAGCAGTAATGAAGCACAGCGTTTTCATTTCATGCAACTCCTGTTTTTCTGACTGTGTCGTGTTAGATTTCCTCGGAGGAATGCTCATGGTTGTAGCCATCCCTCTTCTGTACATTGCCGACCTTTAACTGCGTAATGCAGGCTGTGTGTGCGCGTATCATCCCAGATATGCCTCTGAGTCATCTCTGCTCTTCTTTCACAAGTGCCCATAAATTGCGGCTCTGTGTTTGTGGAGACGGCTTTGTCTTTACTCCAGCTAGTGGCTGAGAGCTCATAATGAATGGTTTGGACCCTGGTCAAACCGTTCATCTTGTGTAATGTCCAGGAACAGGCAGATAGGCCTGTCTCCTAGCCTCACCATTGCACTTCATTACGCACAGTTATTGTTTTATGCCCAGACAAAAAAATAATGGCTTGTGAAAAAGAGCTGCTCACAAAGAGCCCCATTTAACGTGGGCTGATTCAGACGCTGTATTAATAACTACTGTGAGGCCCATAAGGGCAGAAGTGGAGGAGATGTATGTTGTATTAGAGGCTGCTGGTCGATGTTGGGATTTAGTACTCTGTGGAGCATGCCAGTGAATCATCAACAGCAGCAGTTGAGGCCCAGGCAGGGAGAGCACAGTCTAGAGTCAGCTGGCAGGGAACGGGGCAGGCGGAGGGAGGTAGGGGGGGAATGGCCGGGGGTTCCCTGGGCATAGAAATGTCAGAGTCAGTTGACTGGCCTCAGCTGGGTGCATTCATGGCCAGGGCTGAGGAAGCCTGTGTCTGAGGAGAGGAAATGGAGATTGAATCAAAGTAGCTCCCTGGCTCTCAAATACACTGACTACTGGCTCACTTTGTTAACGTAAGAAAGCAATCGTTGGGTTATGAGGAAAAAGAAGGCCTATTTATTTATTTTTTTCATATATAAAAGTCTCACAGAATCATTATCTTGTAACATCAAATATCTTGCGAGTGGGTATGTTTTCGACAGCTGGACACTGCCGCTGTGTGTTGCTCAGAGAGGGGAGGGTGGAGTTGGGTGCGATGTTAATGGGTGGATGACAGGTGCACTGTGATTAGCACCACAGGGCTCTTCACAAGGCTCTCCCTGCCTGCCCCAGTGGCTGCTCTTCCTAGGTCCTACACAAAGCCCTTAACACCTCTCTAGCGGCTCCCCACTGGCCAGGGCTCGACTGACCCTGCATGCCTGGCCGAGCCCTTCCTGGAAAAACAGCTGGACAGCGCTTAACACTCAACGTCCCGCTTCTCACTGAAGATTAGACACTTCTTATGGAATCAGAACGTAGTCGATAATATCACCTCTTCACATGGGATTGACGTAAGCATGCGGTCCGTAAGCCTTGTGATGTCACTGGTGAGCGGGCAGGGCTCTACCCTGATGATATTTTCTCTCTCAGCCCCCCTGTGTCTATGGTTGCTTTAATTAGCCTGTATCCCCAGGTCCTCTGATGTTACTTCCTCTCTCCCTCGCTCTCGCTCCCCTGCAGGAGACTACATCCTCGATGCCAAGCCGAAAGAGATCTCTGAAGCCCAGCGGCTAAACTATGAGCAGGTAAGGACTGTTGTTGCTTAAACACAATCAATAAGGGCAGTTATTCACTGATCATACGCATGTCTGCCGATCCATCTCTCTTTGTGTCTGTCTGTGGCTCATGTTGGAGAATCAGACAGGCATGCAGGATGAGTGAGGAGGCTGAGAGGGAGAGGCAGGCAGGCTCTAGGCTGTTGGGTACCTCCCTCTTCCGCTTAGATCTCTGATGGCAGAGCAGCAGCCAAAAAGCAAAGCCGCAGCATCACACTATTAACTCGCACCGCGCCAGGAGGGCTCACTTGTTCTCACTTCCCAGCCTAAAATATCCCTGCCTGCCGTTTAGTGACTGCAGTTCTTCTATCCAAAAATATATCATATTCTAATGGGCAACGATGTAATGCTAAGATGAGTATTTATACAGTCATGTGCATCTGCGTCAGTGCATTTGCACAACATTTGCATTGGGAATGAATCTCCAGAAAAATACCAATGAATGTATATTTATGTAAGATGAATATAAGTGGCGTGATGATTATGGTTATATGGAAAACTGCCCCAGAGCTGCTTTTAGCCCCTATATAGGTTACATAAGCCGCGTCTTGCCAGGCCTATGGCACAGCACGGGTCATGAGGGGCAGATCATGTCTCTTCACATCGCTGTGGGAGGGTGCTCAGGCATGCATGGCTGAGTTCAGATCGAGGCCAGTGCTGGGGCTCTGAGTGGTTCACATGGCCTTGCAGGGATGGCTTTCCCATCCACGCTCCCATCCACGCTCTCATCCCTGCTGCCTGCCTGGAATGTGGGAAGGGCACGGCCTCTCTCCTCTTCCTCTCCTCTTCCTCTCCACTCTGCTGTGGCAAAGAACCAGCACATTTGTGAATGTTATTCTCTTCACGGACGTCATCGCTCGGGAAGGAGAGAAGTAATGTGTGCGTGTGTACATAACAGAGTCTGGATTACTGTCCGAGGAGAATGTTCTGACTGCTGTACAGTCGTAGCTCTCCAAGCTCCTGGTACGTTGTGTGAATTTAAGCTGAAAAACTAGCAACGCTCAAATGAAATGGTGTTGGACTCATTCTAATTATGGTGGTCTAATCTTGGACTATGGTCCAGAACACCAGGCTCTGTAGCGTGTGTGTGTGTGTGTGTGTGTGTGTGTGTGTGTGTGTGTGTGTGTGTGTGTGTGTACTGTGTGTACTGTGTGTACTGTGTGTGTCCGTGTGTGGATAGGCCATGTGGTGGAGTTTAGGGCAGGCTCTGTGCTGTTAGCTGGGGCAGAAACAGTTGTTGGTTCCTGTTAGATTTGGCTGTGTAAGCCCTGCCTCAACACGGCAGGAGAGCACTCGACCAGGAACGGAAGGAGCCTCACACCATGAATAGAGATAGGGGAGAGAGAGAGTTAGGGAGGCTGTCTTTCACTAGGGAGTCTTTAGCATGCCAATGTGCATGCCAAACCAAAATATAATACATTTGTAAAAGATTCAAAATTAAATATATATATCTATATATAATCTTGTTCTTGCCTTTGTTTGATATTGTCTGCTGCATATTTGAATAGTCAAGCTCCTTTTATGATTTTGAAGAGCGTTGAACGAGTTCATAACAGAGTTCTATTTATAAACTCTGGCTTCAAACCATCATCTGTCGGAGGAGGATATGAGGATTAAAATAGCGATAGCTTGGCTGTTGTTAAACAGTAACTCAGCGACTGGAGAGCTTAGTGAAGGTTTGTTCTGTAAAGACTGGTCATGGTAATGTTCCCATGATAAAGGACACTCCTGAGAGTTTGCACGCTGTAGCACTATTCACTTGACAGCGTTTTTGTGGTTATATGATATAGAATATTCTATTTTATATAGATAGAGATGCTCCTAAAAAAGAATGTAGCAGGATGGGACTGTGTTGCTGTATATATACATGATTGTGGATTTTAAGAGTGCACAGTTGTAGACTAAAATGCAGACTAAAAAACTGACGTAGGCTACCTAATAAAGTTTTGTGCCAGATCTCCATAAAACTCAGGGAGCTGTCCAGTGTGCCTTTGACATGAAAACTGAAGCAAAGCTCTTGCCTGTGTCTTTCAATCAGTCTATCAGTCAGCCTCGTGGTCCTATCACCCTGATTTACCAGAGGATGGAGGTCTGGAGTCACTCCCCAGTCCCCAGTGGAAGCAGAGTGTGTGTGTGTGAGACCAGCTGGTTTGAGCTGGTGGATGAGCGTGGTCGTGTGTGTGTGTGTGTGGCTCTGCCACAGGGTTGTGGGAATTAAATATTGATCTGGCTCCCAGCCTGCTAGTGGAACATGTGACAGGAAGGCCGGCCTGTTTATCCAATCAGTCTCCCTCTTCCGTAAAAGCTGGAGTGGAACCATTAAATACTGGCCTTCATTGTCCAGTGACCACGGAATAGTCTATTGTACATCCTCACATGCAAATACCACAGGCTCTGTGTGGATCCCATATTCAGCACAGAATTTATGATTAGTGTGGTTAGGGTTGCATTACTTAATGTAGTCTGGTCATCATCTGTAGTCTGTGAGCGGCTAGAGCCGAGTGGAGCAGGGCTTGGCCACACAGCAGGAGGGTGTGGGTGTGCAGAGCAGGCAGCATGTTGGGCAGAGCGGGAGCAGTGGGCGAGCACGTTCCTGATCTCTTACTGTGCTGCCAGCTTTGCCACCCACCAGACAGACGCAGTGCCCACACAGTTGTCAGTGTGTGTGTTTTTGCTTGTAGGCACATTTTGTATACACAGCGCTGACTCACGTTTGACTTGTGCTTTAGCACCTGTCTTCAAGAATACAAGTAGGAAAACAAGGAGGATAAAGCAGAGAGAATCCTTGCTGTGTGTCTCAATGATAGACTACATGACCCCAAAAAATGTTGAGACCATTATTCCTCCTCCACCAAACTTTACAGTTGGCACTATGCATTGGGGCAGGAAGAGTTCTCATGGCATCCGCCAAACCCAGATTTGACTGTCGGACTGGTGAAGATGGTGAAGCATTATTCATCACTCCAGAGAATGTGTTTCCACTGCTCCAGAATCCAATTGCAGCGAGCTTTACACCACTACAGCCGACGCTTGGCATTGCGCATGGTGATCTTAGTCTTGTGCGGCTGCTCGGCCATGGAAACCCATTTCATGAAGCTCCCTGCGAACAGTTCTTGTGCTGATGTTGCTTCCAGAGGCAGTTTGGAACTCGGTAGTGAGTGTTGCAACAGAGGACAGACAATTCTGTGAGCTTGTTTGGCCTAGCACTTCGCAGCTGAGTCGTTGTTGCTCCTAAACGTTTCCAGGGCAGAAATTTGACGAACTGACTTGTTGGAAAGGTGGCATCCTATGACGTTGAAAGTCACTGAGCTCTTCAGTAAGGCCTTTCTACTGCCAATGTTTGTCTATGGAGATTGCATGGCTGTGCTCGATTTTATACACCTGTCAGCAATAGGTGTGGCTGAAATAGCCTAATCCACTCATTTGAAGCGGTATCCACATAATTTTGTGTATATATATAGTGTAAACAGCAAAGCACTGAAAGTGGATGAAGCCCCCCCCCGCTTAGTGAAGCGCTAATCAGTAGCTCTCAGGGGGTTCATCTGATGTCATGTGACTGAAGCCCTCTGCCCTTGGAGTGGAGCAGCTGCATGGTCTGTTACATGGACCATACTAATCCTCCCCACAACTGTCCACAGGAGTCCCAATCCACACACACACACACACACACACACACACACACACACACACACACACACACACACACACAGATCGTCCAGCGAAAGGCTTTTCAACGAGCCACACCGCTAAGTACGAAAGCTGGAGAATCTCCCTGCTTTTGGGGATTTATTTTCCCTCTTATTGACAGGTTATCCTCTTAGAAAATTAAGAAAACACACACAAAGCCACCCATTCTCACCTCTCTGTGTGTGTGTGGGGTGGGGGGACAGCTGCAGAAGGCTCCCTGTGACAGACGGTCATCAAAATTGTTAAAAGGTTTTAAAAGCAATTCTAATAAATGCAACAGTTGGACAATAGATGAAGGAATGAGGATTGACTGAATTATAGCACATTAAACATTTTACTGGCATGGAAAATAATGGAGTTCAGGGATTTTGTTGGGAATTCAGGTGTTTGTTTTTCGGGGAGTGCACTCATATATACATTTTATAATGGTATCAGGTATTTCTTTTATATTTTGTGTTAAAATAAAGAAAATGTGTATGTGCAACATTTTGCAGAAATACAATGGGTGTATTTGCATAAATGAAAACATTAACATAAAGGGGTGGAACCGGGCTGCAACAACAAACACTTCCTCTGTCTAGGACTCTAGGTCTACCTGCACTGTCTAGGACTCTAGGTCCAACTGCAATCACCTGCTCTGTCTAGGTCTACCTGCACTCACCTGTGCTGTCTAGACTGCCTTATTAATGACTGTTGTTGTCACGTTCTGTTGCATAATTCAACAATTGTGCCAATAGCAGGATACCCTCAACATGTTTGGCTCTAGATTACACCTATCTATACATACTTTGAATTGTTTGCGAGTTCAGACATAATATCACTGTAATCCGACTGTTCATTTTCGGAAGTTGCTTTCATTTCAATAATTTAATTTGTCAACATTTCAACTGTAGCAATTTATTACTTTTTTCAATTCCACAAAAAATGTGCACCAATCTTTCTTCTCTTTCTTGTGTTGAAATTATGTGTTACATCCCGAAGAAGCATTAGTGTTCTTATAGATGCAACTGAAAGACTATGTATTCCATTCAGTTTATTTCAGACGTTACTGGGGTGTGTTTGACAGGTCATTACAAACATTTCCGCAGACATAACATTAACGGGAAAAAACGACAGGCACAAGGAAATGTATGATGAAGTCACAGAAGTAAAGTGAAAGCAATAAATCCAGCGAAATTCAAGTTACAAGTGGATTTTGCGTCCCTCAAACACAGGAAATAGATGGCTGAAAAAGACAGATCCTCAGGTGGGCGGGGCATGCGCGTTGATACAGACGGGTCTTGTTAGTCTTTTGTGTGTCTGAGTGGCGAACGACAGGAGGGTGTGATGAGTACGGTAGACAGGAAGTTCCTTGGTCGGAACACTTTCTGATTTGTACAGTTTGTATACTTAACTGATAGTTCAAACTAGCAGGTTTCTGTGGGTGAGTCTGCTGTTTTTCTAGCTGTAACTGCTGTAGTATGTGACAGTAGTTGGTTCACTGTCCTCAACATTTCTTCCAATGTCAAATCTTATTTCAATGCCGTAGTCAAAAATAATTCTACAAAGACTAACATCCCTGGCTAAAAACCTTGAAAAGGAACATGACTTTCTATTTGTTGTCCCCCAGAATATGAGTGATGCCATGGCGGTGCTGCACAAGCTGCAGACAGGGCTGGATGTCAACGTGAAGTTCACAGGGGTGCGGGTCTTTGAGTACACCCCAGAGTGCATTGTCTTTGACCTGCTGGACATCCCTCTCTACCACGGCTGGCTGGTGGACCTGCAGGTGAGAACCCTTCCCTCTCTGAGCCCCCTTTAAAAGTAGACTGAGCGAGTTGACGTAAATGCAATATCCACAATAACAGAACGTTGAAGCCTGAGGCTGAACTTCTCTGCTGTTTTAGGCCTGTAGCTACGAAGTTGTAGCAGCGTGAAGCAAACCCGTGCACATGCCCAGATACTGTGAGAGCAAAGTATTGCATCGCGCTCAATGCAGTAACTACGGTGCTGCTCACGGCAACGTCATAAGTCTACCTTTAAACCCATGTAGCTATTACTATGATATACAGGCAAATATATTGTTAAAAGTTACCTTGTCCTAGAGAGATTGACATGGTTATCAACGCATCACGCCAGTGTAAGCCTACACCAAACAAGTGAAGTGTTTCTAAAATCCCCTATGGGAAAAATTAATGGTGGAACAATGATTGGAACCATTTCCCTGTTTGACCACTAGGTTTTATGGGTATTATGACTCATACTGTGGTACTCCTATAGGCGTTTGTCAAATAGACAATAAACCAACTCCACACATTATTTATGGAAAAAATTACTTCAGATTGACTGGCTAGCGTACAGCTCCTCTTGAGTATTTTTCTTTTGAAAACATGACAATACGCTCTTGTCGCTTGTTCTTCACTGCAAAGGAAAACACAACAATGGTTGATGAATGCCCTCTCCTCTTTTATGTTCCCTCCAGATGGGCGACACAGTGAAGGCAGTGGGTAACTGCAGCTACAACCAGCTGGTGGAGAAGATAATCTCCTGCAAACAGTCGGCCAGCAGTGAGCTGGCTGGGGAAGGTGGGTGGACCGACCGACTGGGGGGATGTGTTGCTTGCTTTCTTTCTCGCTGCTGCTTCCTCCCTTCACCCCCCCCCCCCTCGACTACAGATCCCAGGCTGCTTGATAAGGCCGACATTTCCTCCTATTGCGCTGAGCAGATAAACGGAGGCCTGGCCTAAACATTCCTGTGGACGACTGACTTAAGTTGAGCTCTATTCCTTTCCCTCTCTCACGCTGCTCGTATTGCTCACCCAGGGCAGTTCTCCTGTCATAGGCACGTTTTCTTCTGGGCTGAATGTTTTATGCTTTTAGCATCAAGTTGAAGTTTTATTAGTCGTATATATGGGATACGCATGGTATACATCGTCCAACGAAATGCTTACTTGCAGGTTCCTTGACAATGCAACAACAATAAGAAAGAATAAAAGATAACAATACGAACATAAAGTAAATGGCTCAGTAGAATAGAGTAAACATTTTAACATCACACAAATAAATAAATAATGACAGAGTGAGTCAGTTAGCGGGGTGAAGAGCTGCGTCGTCTGTTTCTCCCAACCTCTCCAGTGCTTCTCCACTGTCTTTCTAGTTTCTCCTTGTCTTAGATCATCACCCTGTCTCTCCCTAACTATCACTCAATACAACTCGCTCTCGGTGTCTCATTCTATAGGTCAGTGTGTCTATATCCTTGTCTGTCTGTACATCACTTTATATCTCTATCAGTCCATAAGTCTTTGTCTCTGTCAGCCTATCGGTCATTGTCGGTCTTGTGTGTCTGTCTCTCACTGACTCGCCTTCTCTCTCCTCTTCCCTCTCTCTTTCTCCCTCTCTCTCTGCCTGCAGGCTTTGTAGCCGAGCAGTTTCTGCACAGCACGGCCACCCAGCTGACGTACCACGGCCTGTGTGAGCTCACGTCCACCGTGCAGGAAGGAGAGCTCTGTGTGTTCTTCAGGAACAACCACTTCAGCACCATGATCAAGTTCAAGGTGACTGACCACTCAAGTCATTGACGAGACAATATCCACTGTTTCATGGTTATGACAAATGGGGCCTTGCAGTACTGTTTACTGTGAATGGGTCTTCCTTACTTTCCTCTGCTACAGCGTCCCCAAACCACCGTCCATTATGAACAAAAACAAGTCAAGTCTGCCTTGACCTCATAGTAGTGGGAAAGGGTGTTATATAAATTAATTGCATAACGTTACCGAATTCATATCACTCAGTCCCAGATAAAACCTTTATTTGAAACGTATTGCTAACTTCCGGATCAGATCACCCCTTTGTATGTATGGTGGGATGTTGACACATGGGGACTTTCTTTCATCCAAGACTTTTCAACCATCTGTTAACAGCTGAGCACTGTTAGTGCGTTCCCCTTCTCCCTGTCCTCCCTCTGCCAATAGCTCTCCCCACACCCCAGTCCCAGGTGATGTAATGTTCAGTAAACAGGGTTCTGAGGCTGGTGCGAGGGCATAAATACAAATGCCCCTTGGAGCATAGTAGACACGTGATGGGGACCTATTCAGCACCTAGAGAGTCCGAATGCTATCTACAATGGTTTCACCTGCCTTGTGCTCCCTCCCCTTATCACTGCAGCTGGGACAGGCTCTTCCTGTTATCTATAGCGGGGGAAGTGTAGCAGGCCTGTCTGTGAGAGGGAGAGAGTGTGTGTGTAGCACGCATGACCCCAAGATAAATGCTTACCAGTACCAGAGCCCCCCTCATTTAAACAAACACACACACACACAGACCCGTTATCCAGGTTGTTATCCACTACAGGAATAAGAGGGTGTGAAAGTGTGTAGATGTGTTTTCTGGCAGTGATAAGAGGTGTGCGAGTGTATAATGTGTGTCTCTGTGTGATCAGGGCCAGCTGTACCTCCTGGTGACAGACCAGGGCTTCCTGACGGAGGAGAAGGTGGTGTGGGAGAGCCTGCACAATGTGGACGGGGATGGCAACTTCTGTGACTCTGAGTTCCGCCTGCGACCCCCGTCAGACCCAGAGACGGTGTACCGCGGACAGCAGGACCAGATAGACCAGGTCAGACCACTACGCCAATTGGGCCCTCTGATCCAGTTCCACTTTATTAATGGGAGCAACGATAAACAATGCTGAACACCCATCTAGCTGACTCATGGCAGCCATTTCGCACTGTTGGGTGCACCACATATCTCTTGCAGAGGATGTATACCATGGAGAACAAGGTGCACAGTCACAGTGCAGTATTATAAACATACTAGGTCAGGGGGAGTCACAATCAGAGTTTACCTGAAGATTAACAGAGTGGATTGTATAAAGGGTACAGCCAGTATTACACATCCCCTCTATCTGGGCTCTGTTTTCCCCGTGGCTTCCTTGCCTGCTCCATCTGCACTCAGCTCTGCTCTAGAGAAGTAGCGGGGAAGAGTTCCTCAATAATAGATGTTCAAAGCTCCTCTGCTCTCCCGTTAACCCGCCCCCCCGCCCCCCCCCCCCCCCCCCCCACCCCCCACCCACTCAGGGTTTTAATGTCTGAATGCCTGATCAGGAGATGACCGTGACATGTGGCGCCTCCCTCTGTACTGCTCTGCATCGATTGGCTGTTTAATAATGCATGATGTGGTTTGTGTCCGTTTGTGACGACTGCTGATTGGCTGGCCCGTTAGGCCTGGTGGCAGGGCTGCCCAGCAGCAGGGTCCATATTCACCACCCTCACCCAGTACAAAGAGAGAGGGAGGGATCATCTCTACTCATGCTCTCATCCACCCAGACACTGATGCTTGAGAGGTCATATTATAGCTGACAATTAAGACAGTCTGATGCTGCACTCAGGAAAATATTTGGTTTCACTACATGAGGGTTATGAATGAATAAAGAGGTGTGTAGCCCTGACTTTAAAATGGCTGGTGTTTTGTAGCTTACAACTAGGCTTACATTTTTTTAAAGTTTTTAAATACTTCAGCTCTTGGCAGTGGCACATCACTCTGGTAACAGTGTAAACACCATGACGTGAAACGCATTGACCTGGTCCTATTCTCTTTCTCCTTTCTTTCTTTCTTTCCTTTCTTTCTTTTTCATTCTTTCTATCTCTCTCTCTTTACCCCCTCTCCTCTCTGTATGCAGGACTACCTGATGGCGTTGTCGCTGCAGCAGGAGCAGCAGTGTCAGGACCTGCAGTGGGAGCAGCTCCCCGAGGGCATCAGTGACCTGGAGCTGGCCAAGAAGCTGCAGGAGGAGGAGGACCGACGAGCCTCCCAGTACTACCAGGAGCAGGAGCAGGCTGCCGCAGCACAAGCACAGGTCAGGGAAGGAGCCTGGGAGGGAGGGAAAGGGGGATACCTAGTCAGTTGTACAACTGAATGCCTTCACCTGAAATGTGTCTTCCGCATTTAACCCAACCCCTCTGAGCAGCAGGGGAGCTTGTGAGAAGGGGGGAGGGAAGATGCGAGGAGTGGAATTGAATGAGGAATATGATGAGAAAGGTGCGTAGAAACAATTAGGAATGAGGATGAGAAAAAGGGTAAGGGTTGTCAGTTTATATAGATATAGCAGAGTCAGGGGCTTAGTCAGAAAGAAATTAAATATATAGCTGACATTAATCTGTTGTACACAATACATGTTCTGTCTGAATGTATCTGTATGTTCAATGTAATTGTGATGTAATTAAGCTATAATGCACGGCTTAGGTCTGTTCTTTTGGATACAGCCCTTAGCCGTGGCATATTGGCCATGTACCACAAACCCCCGAGGTGCCTTATTGCTATTATAAACTGATTATCAACGTAATTAGAGCAGTAAAAATAAATGTTTTGTTATACCCGTGGTATACGGTCTGATATAGCACGTCTGTCAGCCAATCAGCATTTAGGGCTCGAACCACCCAGTTTATAATGTTGCTTATTCACCCGCTTGAATGAGCCACAGGTAGGTATTATGGTTGACTCTCCTCTTCCATCCTGTCTGTGTTGTGCAGCAGCCAGTAGAGGGCAGTGACGAAGCAGACAGAGCAGCAGCATCATCAGCAGCAGCAGCAGCATCATCAACAGCAGCTGGAGCCACGCCCAGCCCAGGGAAGCAGCCCTCTGCCGGGGAGCGCAAACCCAAAAAAGAGCCCAAGGATAAAGACAAATGTGTTCTATTGTAACAGAGGATGTTTGTGTGAGAGAGAAACAGGGGGGCAGAATTTTTTTTTTCACATTGACCTGACACCCTACGCACAGCCCTATTTTGAAGAGCGATGAGACGGTGAGGAGTTGCCGTTCCTAAGCCACTGGTGCCTGCCATCCTTTACCCTCAGTGGGCCCGGACAACTGAGGAAGGGACGCTATGACAACTACCACTAATCTTTCGTACAGTTGGCCAAACTTTGTTACAAGTCGCACAGTGCACTATATTTGTGATCTGGGGTTCAGGTTAATGAGGGTGATTTTTATAGCAAAATTTGAAAAAGCCCCAAACAGGACGCTGGGAGGGAAATAATTCAGAATCTGAAATATCTCCTCTCATGACACCAACGTTTTTCAAGAAAATCGTTTTCATTCATTTTCATTATTGCTTTTTTTTTTTTTTTTTTTTTTTTTTTTACAGCACGTGTAGATATGCCAGCTTTGATTCAGTTCTGTTTTTGAGCGTTAGACTTTTTACTGAAAACACAACCTTTGTTTGCTGGCTATTGGTTGGTGGGGGTCATTTAGCTCCTTCCAATTGGAGATAATCAAGATTTTGTTCAGAGTCTTATTGGGATAGAGATGAGGTGATAGTGACATCAGTGAGTGTAATATCTAACCACTCCTGTCTCTTCGCCACGTTAATGGATGCCAAATTACTACTTTAAGTGTGTGTTTGCATGTGTGTTTGTATGCATGTGTGAGAGAGTATTTTAGAGAACTATTTTATTTTGGTATATACTTAAATTGAAAGGGATTCATTTGTTTTTGCCGGTTAGAAATTAATGTAAGACACTGTTGTGACAAGCCTTTTGTATATCTCTCGAACACTACCCACATCCCTGTTCTTCCTGAGAGACCTGGAAGTCAGTGCCATACTCTGGTAAGTGCTGTCTCTACCAACCCTCATCTGCCATTTAAGACTCGCCCTATCCAGATTGGCCTTACCAGAGTATGGCAGTGTTGAATTCCTGTGTGTGTGTGTGTATGGTATTGGTGTCTACAGTGTGTATGTGTGGCTGATATGCTTGGCTGCATTGATTTATGCTCTTAATTTCAATTTGGAAATGACCTAACATCAACAACAAATAAATGTTACGATGTATATGAGCAGTTGGATTGAAAGATATGCCATGTATTTAATTTCTCATAATTGCTTTATATGATTCACATCCAGTACAGTCTGGACAATCACACAGACAGAACCATGGAGAAACAGGACGGTGCACCTAATTTGACTACTGTTGCTCACTCTTATGCTGTCCCTGAGAGACTTGGCTGGTTATTGGCTGCAGAGGCAGAGCGATAGTAGTATCCTACACTAATAATCTGAAGTGCCCAATGTCACACAAATTTGCCGGCAGTTAAACTGCTGGTCACGCCGTAAAAAAAAAGCTGACAGAGATGCTGTCAATATGGGAAGCCTCATGACCTCCTAGTGGAGTTATGTAAGTAGGGTTTTCTACTGTAGCCATGTTTGAATCCATGTGCTCCTCCTTCAACATCTGACTTTCAGACAAATCGATATACATTGTGTACATACCTAATGCACATTTATGACAGAGCTAGCTAGTAGTTTGCGCCATTGTCCTACTATGGTACTGCCTCCTCCTGAGAGATTTACTGTTTTCTATCTACACATTCCAGCTAGATGCCTTGACTCAAGCCTTGTGTTGTACGTCAGACCTAGAAACACAATATTGGGGAGACTCCTCGCAGTGCTGCTAGTTAAGGGGTCTCCTATTTTTGGCTGTTACATTTTGTTCTCATTGTTCAGAAATGGACAACCCCAGCCTTCAAGGACAAGTCCAGTACTTAGTATTTATTTTTGCCTGGCTACTGGCTGCATCTTGTAGGAGTAGACTACCCTGACTAGTAAGGCTTATCTGCAGGCTAGACTTGAGGACTGGGGTTAGCTCAGCCTGTCTATACGGTCCTCACGAGGCCACACTTACTCTGTATAGAAAATGCCTTACAACATTTACAATATCTTTTATAAGAATAAACGGAAACAGGTGTATTACCAGAATGAGACAATCTGTAGATGTAAAACTAGACATCAGAAATACTCTCAGGCCTTCTCTGAAGGGATATATCCTTGAGTGTCTTTTGTAAATTGTTTGTGTATTAGCTGCCTTGGCAACAGCAATGATTGATAAATACCATTGTAAAGTATTTAATATACCCTGCAGTAACTCCCTCGAATGTGTTGTAATGTAAATGTGTAACATATAGGTATCGGTAACAAATTATTTCAACTTCATATTATCAGGCTGTTCATAATAATTGCTAGTTATGTTCATGGATATAATTCTCTCTCAGAAATGGCATAACACGATGGGTTTCTGAGCTTCTCTCAGGCCTACCTAGTCAAAGGAATTCACTGACTTTACACTAGAATAGGTTTGCCATTTGTAATGGAATTCAAGGCTGCTTTTAGAAAGTGAATTAAACTGCTGCTGCGTTTGTTCACAATGACTACCCAAAAAGTAATCTGACTGAATAGACAGGACTTAAAGAGAAACACCTATGTTGAAGCGAGCATGTACATCCTATTTATGGTATGCTACAGTATGTCCTTTACATTGACTTCATTGATTTTGTGAAAGGTTGGGGGGGATGGGCGAAGGACCACAAACCAAATTCTTGTTTCTTTTGTAAAATAACATCCATTTTAAAGTTACCGTCACACTGCAGCTTGAATTATACTTGTTAATGTAGTCAACCTTCCCAATGGCCTAAACCCATTTGTAAAGATGTTCAAAAGGCAACTTGTACTGAGTATTGTGATGAGAACCTCAAAGGGCCACTTTATCTAATTACTTTGAGGTTTTTGGGGGAGCAACAAGATGTTTCACGGATGCCTCACACACACTTTTTAAAAAACATTTTTATTGTGCGTAAGCTTGCTTTTGGGGTCATTTACATTGCATTATTTACCAGTATCTAGATTGTGTTTCAGCTTTGATGTTGTTCAAAATAATTGATAAGGATTTTGCTTGTGGAATGTCTCAATTGAAGATGTTTAAGCCTTGTGATAGTGCTTGGGGGGTAAATACTGTACAGTCTTAACAAGGTAGTCCTCGAACATATAGTCATTGTAATTGGTTTTGCACTGTTACATTGATATACACTACTAGGCTGCGTTTGGACAGGCATATTCTTTTGACCAATTAGTGAGAAAAAACATCAGAATTGGTCTACCTGTGTAAACGCAACCTAAGAGAAGAGAAAATACCTCATTTTATACAGAATTATAAATTGTTCTTTGGGTACCTTGTAAAAATGGAATACTGTCTGGAATTGCTACAGTCGAATATGAAATGCTCATTTGTTTTTTTGGCTAAAAGTACTGTGTAGCCCCTTTCAATAAAAGTTGATGCAACTTGAACATCAGGTAGCTGTAAACCTGTTAAGGCCATAATTGTTTTGTAGCTTTTCACACTAATAAAGATGCCACCGGCTGGTCATCTAGAGGGAACGGATTTTAAAAGTTAATTTGGCTATTTTGACATTTTATAGAGTGGAGAAAATGGTTGTTTCATGAGTAAAATCAGATTCTGGAGCACGGGGGATTGCATTCATGTTGATTGAACTTGTTCTGTATAGGTTTCCCTTTGTCCTGTTGATTTAAATGCAATTGTGTTATTCTGATGCATGTAATGCAACAATTGCTTACTAATGACATTCAGTGGAGTATAATGTCAATGAGGTATTATGTTAATATGTTCCCTTGTGAATATGAAAAGGTCAATCTTTGTGATGGAAGGTTCAAATGTTGATATACATATGACCAAATAATGTATAGCCTATCACAGTACCGTTGCAAAATGTAGATGGTGTTTCTGTAACAAAATGCCTTAGACGAGGGACATTCAGCCTGATTAAAGTACATGGACAATAAAACTTACGTTCTCTTTTCACAACCGTATGATGTCTTGTATGTGCACTTCATGAGTCAAATGTAGGAGCGAAGACAAAATGAGCAAGATGTATAATTTAATAACCTTCAGAAGCACCAGGGGCATAACTAAAAATGATGGTTAAAGAATACATTGATCTACATACAGTTTCAGTTAGGGGAAGAGGAGTTAACATCAAACTTGTTACAAATAACTAAAGCTGTACAATTCTATTCTAAAGGTAAGTTGAACATTATGTGCACAGGGTTGTTTAAGTCACAGCACAACTGTTAAGAAACCATACATTGAGGTAACCTATACAGAACAAAACATTTCTATAATCAATCTTATGGCTAGAAACCAGCCTCTTAAAAAAAATTCCCCAAAAATAAGCTGAAGCTGATCTGGGGAGTTAGAACCGTCGGGCTGCTCCTTTGAAGGGCTTGAATCCGCCAACACTGGACATGGAACTGTTGGTGATCTGCACTATTCTGTTCATTGCAGACGAAGAGTGGCTGGAGAAACAAAAATACATTTCTGCCTAAAACAGTGTTGCATAAATACATTGGTACTTATCACATTTGGATTCATTGGAATTTTGTACATTAGTTTTAGTTTACTGGGGTATTTGGAAATGGCGGTATAGAAAAACCGTGGTGGCTAATACCGTTGAATCTACTTTAAGTAAATACCTGCAATCAGTTAGGTGAAATGACCACGTGCTTCTTTCTCCTGTCACAATTTTTCATTATGAAAGCTTACTGGTAGTCCCCAGTCACGTGGTTGTTTACAAGCACACAACGAGAGACCAGAGCCTTGTGTAGCACACGCCAGGTGATCTAGTTAGTTATACCTATTAACTGTCTAAAATGTGCTAAATGCTCTGTAGTTGTGCATTTGGTTTGCATGTTAGCCATCTAGTTAAGTGGTTAGCTTCTTTCAAAATCAAGCTTTGCTTGGTAACAGCAGAGAATCCCCCTCCTGGATCAAGAGCCTTGCTGTCTAATATTTGCTTTGTGGATGCAGCAAACTGTGAAGCATTTTTAGTTACTTGTATAGCTGGGATGTCTGTCCTGCAAATACTTTAGGTCAGAGACTATATAAAATGTTCACAATGTCGTATTTAGTTTGTAATCCATGTAAAATTCCATAGAGAATACTGAGGCGCAGTGGGGTTTGAAAGTAGCGCTCCTTATGTTCAGTGTAGGTATTACGGCATATCCTGGAGTGGCAAAATGACGGTATGGAAACATGGATACCACCAAAGTCTAATTCATAGTGCTCAGACAAGTCCAGTACACATGACATTCATTTCAGTCACAACTATTACAGATTAAATCCACCCCTCCCATCTCCATAGACCACCTGCTCTTGATTTCCTTGTGCTATTTATTTTTCAACTGTTCTGTGATGTCTTACACAGATTCTCAAACCTTTCTAAAATGGGATATTAAAATATATATTTTTGTTGTTGATTGACTATGGCTTTCCTGATCGACCAACAGTGCTATTTGTAGGGCTCATTTTGGAACAATGTTATGACTGTTTAACCACTCCTGAACCTGTGACCAGAAACAGGCTACACAGGAACAATCCCAGAATAAGTGGGCGAATTGGTTGTATGCCCAATATACATAATTCTTCTTTTGGTGGCAAGAATATTGTATAATAATTTAAATAGAAAAACTTAGGTGAGTCAAGTGTTGTTTTGCGTATCAGTTTATAAAAAATGTGCCATGGAATCAGCACGTATTTTGCAACCTGTATGGTGCCATGGTCAACATTTTGGTCCTCAAATAAAACTGGTATATTTTTCTATTCATGACAATTTTCTCTCTAATTTTGATCTTTAATAAAGGCCAGACAAACAAGCTCCCCTTCTCCCCCTTCCACTTGCCTCCTCCATATTTGCAGTAATGCACCAATCAGTTGGTTGTAATTTTAGATAGAGCTAACAATTACACATATTTGTGTTAACTCCACCTTTCCTATTCATAATATCATTAACAAATCTTTTTTTCCCATAAATGTTTTTTTTTATAAATTAGTATATTTGAGTTCAACCATAT
The DNA here is from genome assembly GCF_029448725.1 of Salvelinus fontinalis. Taxonomy (NCBI): domain Eukaryota; kingdom Metazoa; phylum Chordata; class Actinopteri; order Salmoniformes; family Salmonidae; genus Salvelinus; species Salvelinus fontinalis. The sequence goes on from NC_074699.1 coordinate 21,671,970, forward strand.
GTGTTGTAATATTTGTTCCGTCTTTTCTGGTGGATGAAACTGGAATTGCAACCAGCTTTGTAAAGCTTGTTTCAGAAAGGGTGATATTTAGAAAAAAGGTTCCAATTTCAATTAACTGAAAGTGAGAGGTTGTAATCTGGATAAAGGGAAAAGTACAGTCTTAATGCAACGGCAGTGAACACCTTGAGTGTGGGGCCATCATGCTGCCACGGCTGTCTCCCATCCTGCGGCTGTCAGGGAAGCCCCCTCCCTGGGATCCAGCCCCACCATGCCACTCCTTCCTGGGGGCTGGCAGGTCCCGGCCATGCCGCTCCACCACCACCTGGCGGCCAGAGCTGAAATGCTGGGTAGAGAACAGGGGAGATTGTAGTTATGAATTCCCTATCTGAAATGTAACTAAAATAGAGGAAATGGAGGTTATTGAATGTGTAGATTTAGCTATGGGGGATTTGTGAGGTGCTGACCTGGTCTGCCATGACCATGGGTCTTCCTCCATCCCGGCCACTGAAGTTGGATCTTCCTCGGCTGGCTGAGGAGCCTCCTCTGAGAGCAGGCCCCTGGCCATCTCTGCCTGAACGCTCTGGCCGCATACCTCCGGTACGCACAGCTCCACTACATAACCACAGAGACAGGATTATTACAACAAAAGGCCATTGTCTACAAACTTAAACAAGCACACTAGGCATCCATCCATTCTGACCGTATGTCCCCCTTAGGTGCACTCATGCCGCCGTCATTCTTCCATCCTGTATGCCCAGTATGAGTAGCATGACCAGCGTGCCCGGTGCCTCTGGGGGAGCGGCCGGTATGAGACATGCCAGGTATGGGTGCTCTGCCCCCTGCTGGCCGTTCCGGCATGGGCGCGGCCCGGCGCTCCGGCATGGGCGCGGCCCGGCGCTCCGGCATGGGCGCGGCCCGGCGCTCCGGCATGGGCGCGGCCCGGCGCTCCGGCATGGGCGCGGCCCGGCGCTCCGGCATGGGCGCAGCCCGGCGCTCGTCCCTGTCTCGGATCTCTCTGCGGTCTGTGTCTCGGATCTCTCTGCGGTCTGTGTCACGGATGTCTGCGCGTGGAGTTGGAGGAGGCTCGGCCCTGCGGACAGTCTCAAAGTTCTTGGGGTAGCGTTCAAACCCAGAGGTGTCCCTGCGTGCAGCGGGGCGGGACTTCTTGGCCTCAGGCTCACTGTTGAAGCGGTTACGTCTGAAAACACCCCACACCCAAAATGGATTGTCAGATTCTGTCAAGAGCTGACTGTTACTGGAGGGGGATAGACATGCTAAACTGCTATGTGGGCTGTGTGTAGCTTGTTCTTTGCCAGTTTAGGTTCAGGTTGCTTTATTTGCAAAAAGCACTATATAAATAAGAGGGCTTATCAAAGAGGGCCTACCTCTCAATGGTGTTGGGCTCCACGGCTGCAGCCTCGGGGAAGCCTCTGCCTCTCTCTCGGGGGCTGAACTCAGTAAAGCGGTTCTGCTGGCGGTTGTAGTCCGAGCCCTGGTTGAGACGGCCCTCAGACTCTGGCTGTATCTTCTTGTTTCCATTCCAATAGGGATCATCCCTCCTGCTGAAACATTCAATGGAGAATGTTTTAACTGGGCAACAAGTAAACTGGTGTGGAATACCACTTTTTGAGCTTGGTCAGATATGATACCAAAATGTATCTTTCACTTGATGGTCAAATTGACATCTGCTGGTCATGTCTGAGACCAAGCATCCCTGTCTGCCGTGGGATGCAGACAGACCAGGATAGTATGCGAGACAAGTCTGTGTGCAGGGGACGACGACAAAGCAGTACTGCACAATCTGCTCTGTAACCTATCCTGCAACTTCTTGGACATAATGGTGGAAGCTGGTTGTCCACAATCAAAGCCTCAACTACACAGAACAAACCCCAGACAAACATCCCATCCCCAACTACAGTGTGGCCTTGTGTACCTGTGGTCCACATCGCGGCCTCTCTTCAGGTTGTTTCTCTTCTCCTGCTCGTAGCGGAGCTGCTCCTGCTGCCTCCTCAGCTCCTCCCGCTCACGAGCCATACGCTCCGCCTCTTTACGCCGCTCCTGCATTACAGAGATATAAACGTCAGCATTACATCATCAATCCACTAAAAGGTTTGCTCACAATTAGCTGCTCAAAAATGCTCCTAGGAGCCTTTGAAAGAGCACCAGAATGAACAATGAGTAAACAACTCACCTTCCTCCTGTTATTTTTACAACAATCAACTAAGGTACAGCCTAGTCGACTAAATATCCTTAATGATTTGAGTCCAAGCACCTGCTCTATGCGGATCCTTTCTCTCTCCAGCCTTTCCCTCTCCATGCGCTCCCTCTCCAGTTTCTGCCTCTCCACCTCAAGCCTCTGGCGTTCCCGGAGCAGGTTCTCTCTCTCCTCCCGCTCCCTAATCAGACTGATACGCTCACGCTCTCGGCGTTCCCGCTCCGCTATCTCCCGCCGCCTGACGGGACAGGAAGTCACAGAAACATTAGTACCCAGGATCCTTACGGTAATACAGAGTAAAACAATTACAGTAGGAGTTTGTTTCAGGCTGACCTGCGAAGCTCCACAGCCCTGCGGACGCGCTCCAGCCGGACCATACGCTCGCGCAACCTCTGCTCTTTCATCTTCTCAAAGGGGAGGATGTCTTTGCTGCCTCCCTTGTTGGAGAAAACTCTAACTCTATTCATCTCCATCTAGGAAAGACAAGCATGTAGAGGTGAATTATGAAAAAGAAAGTTCCATGATCAAACAGTCAGATAGAAAAAAAACTGCGACAAACCTCGTCGGGAGGCATGAAATATCTGGGTCTCCGCTGCATCATGTTGTTGTTGGTGGTGAAACCCGGCTTGTCAAATCTCCCCCTCCTGAACGGTGGTCTCACTTTGTTGAGGTCTCCTTTGGCATGATCAATCACCACCATCTTGCCAGGGCTCTTGGTCCCTACACAATACAGGACACAGAGGTTAATTTTTACTACTTTACTAATCAACACAATACATAAAAAGGAACCTGAGATAGGGAGCATACATACTTCCACCATGCTTTTTATCATCTTTCTTGGAGGCATCTGGGCCTGAGCTGGATGTTGTGCTTTTAGACTCCTGCTTCTTGGATGAATCCTTGCCGTCTTTGTCTGATGGCTTGTCGGACTTCTTCTCCTCTTTTTTGGAGGATGGCTGGGTTCTTTAGGAGGGAAAAAGAGCAGACACAGAAATGAATATTTATTTTAAATTTCCCCATTCTGAAAAAGACAGATTGTGTTTCTTCCTCACTTACTTGCTAGTGCTAGTCTTGCTTGTTGACACACTACGTTTGTCACTCGATTTGATTGAGCTGGTTTTGTCATCTGATTCCTTCTTCGAAGGTTCTTTCTTGAAGGGATCACTTTTAACCTGAAAAGACAACAAATACGCAGTCACAGTATTTAAAGGCTCCGTCACAATTCTGAAGCAATGTAATTTCAATTAATTGAAGAACAAAGGACCATGAACCTTTTTTCTCCCTACAACGAAAATGACAGAGCGCATGTTGGCTCAATGGCTCAGAAGAGAATGTCAGCCAATGTTGTTCTGTACAAAACTCTCAAAATGGCATCTTAAAACCTTCAGAACTCTTGACGTTTCTATGACGTCACAAAAGATAGAAGTCAGAGAAAAGATTCTGAACTCTAAAATTGTAATCGTTCTCTGAACATTCTAGCTGAACAATGTGGAAAACAACTGTTTGTCAGCTTACCCTTTCAACAGATATCTGCTGGCCATGGAGTTCTGTGCGGTCCAGGTGGGAGATGCACCTTCCCACCTCTGCACTGGAAGACATTGTCACCAAGCCATAACATTTGGCTCCAGGACTGCGAGCATTAGTAACCACTTTGGCACTAAAAACCTGCGGAGACAGGAATTTGTTTAGTGGCGGAGCAACTACATGCTGCTTGTAGAGGGTTGAATTAAATGCGTTAGGACACATTTCAGTTGAATGCATTCAGTTGTTCAACTGACTTGGTATCCCCCTTTCCCTTAGTAAACCAGTAAATTGTTTCCATTAAGTCAAAGCAAAACCATGACAACCATACAGTAAGAAACAACAAACCCCAGTACCCCACCACAAGAAACCGTTTATGGGTGTTTTAAGTTCTAGGCTTACCTTCCCATATTTGCCAAAAAGGTTTTTCAAATCAGCTGCTTTGGTGTTGGAGGACAGGCCGCTCACCCATATGTTTCGAGTGGAGCTGCTTGCACTACTACTGCTGATACTTCCTGAAATAGGGTTGTTTAAAAACATACATGCACTGTAGAGGCTTTTACATGTAAAATGTCTACACATTGTACAAACTAATCTATAAGAGCCTAATGTTACTTACCGGTAAGAATTAAATGTTAAAATGCAGGTGCTTTTGACAAAAGGAAATAATTTGACACCTTTAAAATGCCAAAGAAATGTACTTTTTAGATATGTGAAGAAAACTGGGTAATACAGTACATTACACCAGTGGTACTAAAATTCACAGATCAATTGTTTGTTCTGACGCTAGAGAAAATAAAGCCATTTTGGCTGTCCAGTCAATACTGCACATTAATTACATGCACTACATAAAGGCCTATGCTTGACCATCGTCTGATCATTAGTAGCGACATCTTGAGAAATGCATCTGTAAAATGCTTACCTTTGTCATCTTTTGTGGCCTTTCCATCTCTGTCCTTTGAAGAACTACAAAGCAGATTTCACAACAAATAAAAAGAAGCAAGAGATGAGTGCCAATATATGAAAGCCCCTGCGGAATATGACGTACACCAGGGCAAACAACTTTTTTTGTCAAAAAAAGTAAAACACTTTATTTTTCTGTATGTATTTTTTAAAATCCCCACGGGCAAGGCTTGCATTTGGACAAAACTCCCATAATGGCCTTTTTCATTGCTTTTCCACGGGTGATATGGGTCATGTTCTCAGCCAATTTACTCCCTGGACCAATGAAATCTTCAGTATTGCGTTCGACTTCACAGCGAATCATTTCATATGTTTCTGACAAACTGACATCACAGGGACTACTGCCCCTTTAAAAAAGCCCTACGTGGGAACTGGAAAAGGCAAACGTGCTGGAAAGGTGAAAGTAACATCTGTTTTCAGCTCCTGGTTAATGACACAAATTACCCAACTTCAGAAAAACAACCAAATGAAAGTAACAAATGGGAGGCTCATTAGGTACATCAATGAACATTTCTCATTAGGAAAAAAAGTTACAAAAATCTTGAGGCTACCCACAATGCTGCGTTCACAGTGAGCTGGAACTTGGTAGTAGTATCTTAAAGAACTGACATAGCTAGAAAGACAAACCTCTTTCCTTGACCTGATGCCCCAGTAGACGAGGGGCCTTTCTTCCCAGAATCCTTGTCTTTGTCACCCATTTCAGTTTTCTTCGAGGCCTCTCTGCTTTCCTTCTTAGAGGAGTCAACCTTCGTCCCGTCATCCTTCTTACCATTTTTATGGCCTTCCACTTCCATCTTCATGGCATCCTTGGGGCTCGTCTCAGCAGAGGCCTCTGGCTCGTCACAGCCCTTGTCTGCCTCGGAATCTGGAAGTTTCACATGTTTACCTGTTTCCAGGAGGTCATCACCATCAACATCCAGCGTGATTGCATCTTCATTCTGGAGTGTGACGGATATGTTATCGTCCTCGTCTTCTTTAGCGGAGACGGCAACTTCAGTTTCGATCTCCTCCACTTGTTCAGCCTCCGCCTCGGCTTCTGCCTCAACGTCCTCACTGGGTGGAGGTTTAGAATTTTCGCGAGTACCATCATCTGTATCAGTTACATCTGAGGGATTTAATAAGGATAAAACATGGCAAAAAAACAATGTTTAACATTGACATGTCTGTTACTTGACCTAGAAAGTAGAATAGAAAGCAAGTTAAGTATTAGTGGTCATCGAAGGGTAGAAGACCACAGGAACACACAAAACATACATTCCTCATTGAAAAATGGTGGTGCGGTTCAATAATCTTCATGTCATTTTCACCACCAATACTTCTTTTGCGATCCTTACAGTTATGAGTACTGTACAGTGAAGTTACTCTTCAATGCTCCTGTCATTAGGAGCTCCATTCCAGTTCTTCAGTTTGAAGAGAGAGCATTTGTTCAAATGAAAAGAAAATAGCATCTGTCCAACTTCTTCCGTAACCCCCAAAAAATCTGTGCCCAAAGCCATGGAGGTCAAATTCAGTCTCATTTGATGACCGTTCTACTGCCGAGGGCTCTCCCATCAGTCTTTATGGTCATCTCCCATCAGTCTTTATGGTCATCTCCCATCAGTCTTTATGGTCATCTCCCATCAGTCTTTATGGTCATCTCCCATCAGTCTTTATGGTCATCTCCCATCAGTCTTTATGGTCATCTCCCATGTCTTCTTTCCCTCATAAAAGTCTGTCTTATTAAGTGACTTGGGAAGGTTGACAAAAAAATAGATATCATCTTTAATTGTCCTTGTGACTGTAGTGACAGGCTCAAGTCCTTAGCAAATGTGTCCTCAAGACTGTACATCATGTCCTGGTTGGTCTTTGAGCATTCTTAGCGATGATTTCTTCTCTCCGCCTGAGACATCTGTACTGCAGTTGGGTGCTACAGGAGGATGGGCCCCGATGGGCAGGAGTCCCCCATGGTATCGTCAGCGCACACTGGATCTCCCTCTAACTCAGCTTGACTTCTTCCGGCATACCTTTCTCTCACCTTGAAGAAGCCTGTTGATTACTGAGCTTTTTATTTTGAGGGAATGTGCCATGCAGTCTGTATGGTTGTTGGAGCCCCATTGCATCTCAGGCCTGGAAGAGTAGGTAACATCCCACCCGCAAAAAAAAAGTCATGTGACAAAAATAAGCAAGTCCTCCACAAACAGGATGTCCCTTCTATGTTGTATTCATGAACAGTGAGTCCTGAATAGCTGGCTTGCTGAGTATCCAGCCAGCAGACAAAAGAGATGGGAGGCATAAAGGAGAAAGGGGGCATAGCAGATTCTTACCTTCACGCAAAAGGGGCTACCTACAACCCCCCCCCCCCCCTCCCAAAAAGTAATCAATTCAACAGGGTGTGAGCACAAACATACCTTCTTCAATGTCATCCTCGTCTCCCTCCTGAAAAAGAGACCAATGTGAAAGGTAAATACACATATAAAGACAGTTTCAGTCTACTGCCTTACTAAAACCGGGTTAACCAATCTGAATACCAGCATTAACATTTTTTTTATTAACTGATCTGGGTATGGTAACCCAATGATCTCTAGTCTACTGTGAGAGTGGGGTAAACAAACATACCACAAACGTAAACATATTCATGTGACACTAACCTTGGAAAAATATTTGTTTTCCTTGGTAGGAGATTCATCTTCCTTGGAGAAGGAGAAGTATTCATCTTCCTTGGAGAAGGGTTCCTCTTCCTTGGAGAAGGGTTCCTCTTCCTTGGAGAAGGGTTCCTCTTCCTTGGAGAAGGGTTCCTCTTCCTTGGAGAAGGGTTCCTCTTCCATTGGATTGTCAGTGTCAGAGTCCACTTTCTTTCCTAAAGAAGTAATGGAGTAATATCATCCAAAATGAAAACAGAAATATTGAACAGTAATTGAAATATTAGGAATGTCAAATTACCTTTAGCTTTTGCATTTTTTTTATTAGGCGTGTCTGCTGGGAGTGGAATTTCAATTGTCTCTGCATCTCCACCTTCCTCCCCAATGGCCTGAGAAAGTATTTTTATTTTTTTAATAAAACACTATTGTAATTACTAGTCATTTATCTGATATTAATTTAGCTGCATGTCCCACCCTTATATTTAGCCTCACAATGAAGTGTTTTACCATTTTCTTTTCAGGACAACAAGTAGAACACAAAACAATTGCATTCATGAGTTTTATTGACAGATCTCTAAAAAATTTGGTCCGCTAAAGCATAAACCTGATAAAAATGTATTTATATGAATGCTCCAAGTACAGAAATTGTTTGCTCGCTGTGATATTAATATCCAACTAGTCAGTGACAACTGAAGTTTGTGACAACAACTATGTGAGCTTATTACAGTATTATAGACAACATGGAACAAGCTGCAAACTGGACAGTTTTATCTCAATCTCTTCATTCAAAGACTCAATCATGGACACTCTTACTGACAGTTGTGGCTGCTTTGTGTGATGTATTGTTGTCTCTACCTTCTTGACCTTTGTGCTGTTGACTGTGCCCAAGAATGTTTGTACCGTGTTTTGTGCTGCTACCACGTTGTGTTGCTACCATGTTGTTACCATGCTGTGTTCAGGTGTTGCTGCCTTGCTATGTTGTTGTCTTAGGTCTCTCTTTATGTAGTGTTGTCTCTCTTGTTGTGTTTTGTCCTATATTTATATTGTATTTATGTATTTTTTAATCCCAGGCTCCATCACCGCAGGAGGCCTTTTGGTAGGCAGTTATTGTAAATAAGAATTCGTTCTTAACTGACTTGCCTAGTTAAATAAAAGTTAAATAAAAAATGTCACTATGCTGTTCTTGGTAGAAGTAACCCATAGCCTTCCAACAACTCTTATGTAGCTTGTGAGCGTAATAGAGCAAAACATGATTCTCTCACCTTTTTATAGATAATAGTTTGTAGGGCAAACCATTCGGACTACAGACATTTTAGTAAAAAGACCCAGCCCTGGGCCGCTTCGGGATCCGCCCTTGTCTCAAACACCACTCTAGCTCTGCCACTCTTAAATCACACAGAAGTATGTAGTTCAAACACACTAACGTTACCGTACATTTAAGACGCACACCGGCGATACTCATTGGGTTAAAAAAACGTTTGTTAGTCACCAAATATGAGTTTCAATTTACAACTATCGTCATTTACTGCAGTCACGGCCAGGATGTACGTCCAAAAACGGTCTAAATAAAAATGTACAAGCAACTGAAGAAAAAAATGCCTATTCCGCACCGCCAATGTAAATCACTCACATCCCAAGGATCCCTGATAGCACTACCTTATTGCCATGGACAAGTCTGAAGTCTACAACAGCTCAATACATTGCAGTTGCCGAAGAGGCATTGTTTATTCCTACATACCGGGTTGTCACTAGTTACCACAAAGTCATAAACCCAGCCTATTTCTACAATTTAACTTAAAATCTAATTTTAAACCTAGCAGCTAACCCTAACCACACTGCTAACCTTACGCCTAACCCCACATCGGTGGTGAACGGTGCAGTTTAAGGTGATGGAGGGCAATTATTTATTTTTTAATGATTTTTTTATGAGCATGGTTTTATTTCTATTACAACATATTTGATGACTGTCATTCATATTCCATTCACCCAGCTCAATGTAACATTGATAGGTTTAGGCTACTACATACTACTTGAATATCCCCTAAACTTTAATACCCCCTGTAGTAAATATTATCTTAACTCTTATTTTTATTAAATAAGGTATTGTAAGTAAGCATTTCACGGTAAGGTCTACATCGGTTTTATTCTGCGCCTGTGAAATTCTGCGCCTTTTATTTGAATTATAGACGTTAGTTAACTCTGATCAAGGTATTTCGCGAAATTAGTTAGTTAGTTATCGTGTGGATGTGCTGTGGGCCTAAAGCAACCTAGTTTTCTAAAGGAGACAAGTAACTTGCTAGGTAGCTGTGCACATGCTGAATGCGATAGATGTCATGGCCATTTAACATCAGTTAGCAGCGCCCCCACACCGACTGCATTGATGCAGGACATCAATGGGCTACCTTGTCAACCTGACGCTACAAAGCCAGGCCGCGAGCACGCAGTACTGCAGTTGAAAAACAAGTCAGCATCCAACGGTAACGTTTGCTAACAGGCTAAACATCTTAGTTGGCAACTACGAAAAAAGCAAGCTGTACATAGATACATATTCATCCCATAACAAGTTGGATAGCAAACCAGTAGCTAAACTATCTAGCTGGCAGCAGTTGAGGACGGACTCAATAAAATTCGTACAACTGTTTGGTAGCTAACATTAGCTAGCGGCATTTAGCTTTGCCTTCGCCATGTACAAATAAATTGAGCTCGTTACCTGTTTCAGCCTGGCAATTAGAACATTCTTCACACCTGTGATATCTAAATTCCTTCGCTTGAGTTCAGATTTGAGATCTATAACTCGTAATTCTGTTATTTTCTTTGACTCCGTTGAAATGGCACCCGACGCCATTTTACCTCGCTGGATGTGTTGTAAAATTGCGTTTGCAGAAGAGAAGCACGCAATGCCCCCAATGTTATTCTTCTTAAAGTGTGTATTGGCGGATCGCAACCAACTCAAATATGCATACACTGCCAACTACTGTACTGGAGTGGGACGCTGGTCACGGCGTCCTTATTCGTCTATCTTCTTCTATGATATCATGGCGGTCCGCAAACAAACGTATAAAGCGCATGCCGCCACCTTATTAACACAGATAGTAGAACATCTTTGTTATTAATCTATTTCTCTTATCAAGCCCTTTGTTTCCACCTACTGGTCTGGAGTGTAAATTCATAACACTGTGTGACACAAAAGGGAAGAAAAATCACTATACCAACTAACCCTACATCCATTAAAACCTCACCCTTATTCCACAATGTGGCCTTATCTGATCCTACACCAGGCTGGCAGCCTGGGAGGACTGGACACTATCGTTCAATACACCTTGTAACTCCTCTGCAACAAAATCTTGTACACCCAAGTACTTCAATGCAGCTGCCACCCCAACATCTATTTTCTGTGATTTACATTCCATTTCTGCGGTACAGTTGACAACCATGGCTATGAATGCTAAGAACCCAACCTTACTGAAACCTATGTTATTCCTATCAATTCAATTCAAAAAGGCTTTATTGGCATGGATAACATGTATTTCCATTGCCAAAGCAAGTAAAATAAACAAAAGTGAGAAGACACATAACAACAAAAACGATTTGAATTTTACAGTAAATATTGCATTCAAAAAGATAAAGACATTTCGCAGTGGAGGCTGCTGAGGGGAGGACAGCTCATAATAATGGCTGGAACAGAGCAAATAGAATGGCATCAAACCATGTGTTTGATGTATTTGATGGCATTCCACTGATTCCGCTCCAGTCATTACCACGAGCACATCCTCCCTAATTAAGGTGCCACCAACCTCCTGTGATTTCAAGTGTTAGTATATATTATCAGCCATGCACAGTGTTTTAGTAATGTGCAAATAGTTATAGGACGAATAGTAGTTAAAGATAAACATAAATATTGATTGTATTTAAAACAATTGAATGTGCAATTGTATGTGCTCCACATGGTTACTCTTTTCTCATGGCAACAGGCCACAAATCTTTCTGCTATGATTGCACACTGCAGTATTTCGCCCAACAGATATGGGAGTTTATCAATGTTTGGTTTGTTTTCAAATTCTTTGTGGATCTGTGGGAAATATGTATATCTATACATTTGGCAGGAAGTTAGGATGTGCCACTCAGTTTCCATCTCATTTTGTGAGTTGTGGGTTCATTGTCTGTCTTCTCTCTCCCCTCTGCAATAGAGGCTGCTGAGGGGACAACGGCTCATAATAATGGCCGGAACAGAGCAAATGGAATGGCACTAAAAAAATTGGAAACCATATGTTTGATGTATTTGATACCATTTCACTGATTCCACTCCAGTCATTACCATGAGCCCGTTCTCCCCAATTAAGGTGCCACCAACCTCCTGTGCTCGAGAGCCAGGTCTGCCTATGGCTGCCTCTCTCAATAGAAAGTCTATGATCACTGAGTCTTTACAGGGTCAAGGATTTTCTTAATTTTGGGTCAGGCACAGTTGTCAGGTATTTTCTGTTTAGGGCATTACAATTTGCTCAGTTTTTTAGTAATTATTTCCAGTGGGTCAAATAGTTATCTTTTTGCTTTCTCATAATTTGATTGGGTCTAATTGTGTTGCTGTCCTGGGGCTCTGTGTGGTCTGTTTGTGTTGGAACAGAACCCCAGAAACAGCTGGCTGAGGGGACTCTTCTTTAGGTTAATCTCTCTGTAGGCGAGGGCTTTGTGGTGGAATGTGTGGGCATTGCTTCCTTTTAGGTGGTTGTAGATTTTAACAGCTCTTTTCTGAATTTTGACAACTAGCGGGTATAGTCCTAATTCTGATGTGGTTTTCTGGGTCTCTGTGCTTTTGGTTGAATATGTTTCTCAATTTCTTTCTCAGGGTTTTGCATTCTTCATCAAACCATTTGTCATTGTTGTTCATTTTGTTAGGTTGTCTGCTTGACACTTTTAGACTTGATAGAGAAGCTGAAAGGTCAAATATACAGTTTAGGCTTTTTACTACCAACTTTATAGCTTCACTATTGCAGTGAAATGTTTTGTCCAGGAAGTTGTCTAAATGGGATTAGATTTGTTGTTGCCCAACAGTTTTTTGGTAGGTTTCCACTAATTTCCTTCCATCTATAGGGTTTCTTAATAGTATGCAGTTTGGTTGGCTTTGATGCCTCATGATAGTATTACTTTGTTAAAGTAGGCTGTGATGTTGATGTGATCTGATAGGGGTGTCATTGGTGTGACTGTGAACGCTCTGAGAGACTCTAGGTTGAGGATTGTAATAAATCAATCTAATGTACTACAGCCAAGGGATGAGCTGTAGGTGTACCTACCATAGGAGTCCTCTCGAAGCCTACCATTGACAATGTACAGACCCAGCGTGGAACAGAGCTGCAAGACTTGTGACCCCTTTTTGTTGGTTGTTTTGTCATAGTTGTGTCTAGGGGGGGCATATTTGGGAGGGAATGCTGTCACCTCCAGGTAGGTGTGGATTACAGGCAACATTCGCACTGAGCTAAAGGGTAGAGCTGCCGCTTTCAAGGTGCGGGACTCTAACTCGGAAACTTACAAGAAATCCTGCTATGCCCTGCGACGAACCATCACACAGGCAAAGCGTCAATACAGGGCTAAGATTGAATCATACTACACCGACTTCGACGCTCGTCTTATGTGGCAGGGCTTGCAAACTATTACAGACTACAAAGGGAAGCACAGCCGCGAGCTGCCCAGTGACACGAGCCTACCAGACGAGCTAAATCACTTCTATGCTCGCTTCGATGCAAGCAACACTGAGGCATGCATGAGAGCATCAGCTGTTCCGGACGACTGTGTGATCACGCTCTCCATAGCCGACGTGAGTAAGACCTTTAAACAGGTCAACATACAGGCTGCGGAGCCAGACGAATTACCAGGACGTGTGCTCCGGGCATGTGCTGACCAACTGGCAGGTGTCTTCACTGACATTTCCCTGATTGAGTTTGTAATACCAACATGTTTCAAGCTGACCACCATAGTCCCTGTGCCGAAGAACACAAAGGCAACCTGCCTAAATGACTACAGATCTGTAGCACTCATGTCCGTAGCCCATGAAGTGCCTTGAAAGGTTGTTAATGGCTCACATCAACACCATTATCCCAGAAACCCTAGACCCACTCCAATTTGCATACTGCCCAAACAGATCCACAGATGATGCAATCTCTATTGTACTCCACACTGCCCTTTCCCATCTGGACAAAAGGAACACTTATGTGAGAATGCTATTCATTAACTACAGCTCAGCGTTCAACACCATAGTACCCTCAAAGCTCACCACTAAGCTAAGGATCCTGGGAATAAACACCTCCCTCTGCAACTGGATCCTGGACTTCCTGGCGGGCCGCCCCCAGGTGGTGAGGGTAGGTAGCAACACATCTGCCACGCTGATCCTCAACACTGGAGCTCCCCAGGGGTGCGTGCTCAGTCCCATCCTGTATTCCCTGTTCACCCACGACTGCATGGCCAGGCATGACTCCAACACCATCATTTAGTTTGCAGAAGGCACAACAGTGGTAGGCCTGATCACCGACAACGACGAGACAACCTATAGGTCAGAGACCTGGCCAGGTGGTGCCAGAATAACAACCTATCCCTCAACGTAACCAAGACTAAGGAGATGATTGTGGACTACAGGAAAAGGAGGACCGAGCACGCTCCCATTCTCATCGACGGGGCTGCAGTGGAGCAGGTTGAGAGCTTCAAGTTCCTTGGTGTCCACATCATCAACAACAAACTAGAACGGTCCAAACACACCAAGACAGTCGTGAAGAGGGCACGACAAAGCCTATTCCCCCTCAGGAAACAAAAAAGATTTGGCATGGGTCCTGAGATCCCCAAAAGGTTCTACAGCTGCAACATCGAGAGCCCCCTGACTGGTTGCATCATTGCCTGGTACGGCAATTGCTCGGCCTCTGACCGCAAGGCACTACAGAGTGTAGTGCGTACGGCCCAGCACATCACTGGGGCTAAGCTGCCTGCCATCCAGGACCTCTACACCAGACGGTGTCAGAGGAAGGCCCTAAAAATTGTCAAAGACCCCAGCCACCCCAGTCATAGACTGTTCTCTCTACTACCGCATGGCAAGCGGTACCCGGAGTGCCAAGTCTAGAACAAAAAGGCTTCTCAACAGTTTTTACCCCCAAGCCATAAGACTCCTGAACAGGTAATCAAATGGCTACCCGGACTATTTGCATTGTGAACCCCCCCCCCCACCCCTCTTTTTACGCTACTGCTACTCTCTGTTATTCATATATGCATAATCACTTTAACTATACATTCATGTACATACTACCTCAATTGGGCCGACCAACCAGTGCTCCCGCACATTGGCTTGCCGGGCTATCAGCATTGTGTTCCACCCACCAACCCCTCTTTTACGCTACTGCTACTCTCTGTTCATCATATGTGCATAGTCACTTTAACCATATCTACATGTATGTACTACCTCAATCAGCCTGACTAACCGGTGTCTGTATGTAGCCTCGCTACTGTATATAGCCTGTCTTTTTACTGTTGTTTTATTTCTTTACCTACCTATTGTTCACCTAATACCTTTTTTGCACTCTTGGTTAGAGCCTGTAAGTAAGCATTTCACTGTAAGGTCTACACCTGTTGTATTCGGCGCACGTGACAAAAACTTTGATTTGATGGAGAAGCTGTCTTCATTAAAGTATGGGGATTCAAGTGGGGGGAGGTAGCACATAGGAGGACATTTTACTCTGTTGAGGTAATTTCCTTTAGAATTTCTAGCCAAATGTGAAATGTTCCTGCTTTAATTAATTTAATAGAGTGGGTTAAGTCTGATCTCTGTGTAACACCTGGTAATTTGGTGGCTGGGACTACAAGCTCCCTGTAACCTAGAGGGCAACCAGTGGGTCCATTTCCTCTATACCATGTTTCTTGAAGGATGACAATGTCTGATATTCTGATTACTTTGGTGATGTCTGGGTTCCTGATCTTTAGGCTGAAAGCAGATTACCTCAGACCTTGTATTTTCCAGGATGAGATAGTAAAATCTTTGTGGTCCATAGTGTCCAGTGTTGTTATTTGTGTGGTTTAGGCTTGGACCAATAGTTGTGAGCAGAGCATGCTGAGCATCTGATACATGCCTCTTAGGTCACCGGATGGGGCTTGGGTGAGTGTAGGAGTGGGGGTTGTGCCTATTACTCTCTATTGGGGTCGGCCTACTCACAGGGAGCCACTTAGGATCCCTCGCCCTGGATCCATAGGACTTAGCACTCCTTTCCACGGTACCCTACTCCAGAGAGCAAAGCAAGTCACAGGTCTTGTCCTGAAGCACGTGGTGTGGATGGCCCGCACCCCTTGGACGGAAGACACACAGAAAATCATCACCAGTCCATTTCGAGTTACTTTCAGTGATTCAACAGTTTCCAACTTTCTCTCAACCCATCCTGACACCACATACGATTCAGTCAGAAGACAAGTATCCATTCTCTCTAAAAATCTCACTACCACTGGGCCAGAATCATCCTTGTCATCATTGAGACGAGGCTCGTACTCGGCATCTTCACTGCACCTGCCACTGCAGGTAATTCATCCTCACTCTCGTCAGGTAACATTTTAGAGCTACCGGTTGCGTTTTTTTATTTTTGTACTTCACGCCAATCTTCCTCAACACACAGCTTCCCTCTACACTCAACTGCTTTCTCTCTTCCTCGCTGTCTATTTCGACAACTGTTTAAATGGTTCTTCTGTCTTGAATTTGCCGCCATGTTGCGTCGACTCAAAAAGCTTTACCAGCCACCATTACTCCTCATGGCTCGCAATATTGACGTAGCTATTGTGCATTATCACCAATATCTGTATATACCGGGACTTTGATCACCAGTCAACCTACTGTGTATTGACATTCATATTGCTATGTATAGTCTTACCTATGGATCATCATCATCTTGGGTCCATGAAATGGGGTATCAGCCTACTCAGTGACACCCACAGAACACAATTGTGAAGAGTTTACACAAATATTAAAGTCGTAGCTCTTATTGCAGGACTTTGACTGTGGGAAATCACCCCCCCCAGTCAGTCTATTGTGCATATTGGTAATTCATATTGCAATGTAGCCTACAGCCTTACCCCATTTCATGGACCCAAGATCCATAGGTATCAGCCTACTCGGTGACACCAACATAACACCACTGTAAAGAGTGTACACAAATATTAGCACTTATTGCGGGACTTTGACACCAGTATGAACTGAGTCACATTAGCTCACTAGTCAACCTACTAAACTCAACAAAAAAATAAACATCCCTGTTTCAGGACCCTGTCTTTCAAAGATAATTTGTAAAAATACCCCCCAAAAATTGGATTGTAAAGATCTTCATTGTAAAGGGTTTAAACACTGTTTCTGATGCTTGTTCAATGAACCATAAATACTGAATGAACATGCACCTGTGGAATGGTTGTTAAAACACTAACAGCTTACAGACGGTAGGCAATTAAGGTCACCATTATGAAAACTTAGGACACTAAAGAGGCCTTTCTACTGACTCTGAAAAACACCAAAAGTAAGATGCCCAGGGTCCCTGCTCATCTGCGTGAACGTGCCCTAGGCATGCTGCAAGGAGGCATGAGGACTGCAGATGTGGCCAGGAAAATAAATTGCAATGTCCGGTACTGTGAGACGCCTAAGACAGCGCTACAGGGAGACAGGACAGACAGCTGATCGTCCTCGCAGTGGCAGACTACGTGTAACAACACCTGCACAGGATCGGTACATCCAAACATCACACCTGCAGGACAGGTACAGAATGGCAACAACAACTGCCCGAGTTAAACCAGGAACGCACAATCCCTCCATCAGTGCTCAGACTGTCTGCAATAGGCTGGACTGAGGGCCTGTAGGCCTTTTGTAAGGCAGGTCCTCACCAGACATCACCGGCAACAACGTCGCCTATGGGCACAAACCCACCGTCGCTGGACCAGACAGGACTGTCAAAAAGTGCTCTTCACTGACGAGTTGCGGTTTTGTCTCACCAGGGATGATGGTCCGATTCGCGTTTATCGCCGAAGGAATGAGCATTACACCGAGGACTGATCTCAATCCCGTTGAGCACGTCTGGGACCCGTTGGATAGGAGGGCTAGGGCCATTCCCCCCCCAGAAATGTCCGGGAACTTGTAGGTGACTTGGTGGAAGAGTGTGGTAACATCTCACAGCAAGAACTGGCAAATCTGATGCAGGCCATGAGGATGAGATGCACTGCAGTACTTATTGCAGCTGGTGGCCACACCAGATACTGATTGTAACTTTTGATTTTGACCCCCCCCTTTGTTCAGGGACACATTATTACATTTATGTTGGTCACATGTCTGTGGAACTTGTTCAGTTTATGCTTCAGTTGTTGAATCTTATGTTCATACAAATATTTACACATGTTAAGTTTGCTGAAAATAAACGCAGTTGACAGTGAGAGTATGTTTCTTTTTTTGCTGAGCATATGTGTATTGGCATTCATATTGCACTGTACACCCTTACCCCATTTCATGGACCCAAGATCCATAGGTATCAGTCTACAAAAGACAATAAGTAGTTCATTTGACCAACAGAAAAAAAGTTGAATTCGCACTGTGGATGTATTAGATTTCAGAACTGTCTTGGGGACATACTTATATGCCCTGTACAGCCTTACCTATTGATGTTGGGTCCATGAACTGGGGTATCAGCCTACTTGTGATACACACAACTCTGAAGAGTTTACACAAATATTGCCGTTGTTGCTCTTCTTGTGGGACTAACTGGGAAATCACCTCACTATCCAGTCTATTGTGCATATTGACATTCATATTGCAATGTACAGTGTTAGCAAGACAAAGGAGCTGATCGTGGACTACAGGAAAAGGCGGGACAAACAGGTCCCCATTAACATTAAAGGGACTGTAGTGGAGCGGGTCGAGAGTTTCAAGTTACTTGGTGTCCACATCACCAACGATCTATCATGGTCCAAACATACCAAGACAGTCGTGAAGAGGGCACGACAAAACCTTTTCCCCCTCAGGACACTGAAAAGATTTGGCATGGGTCCCCAGATCCTCAAAGTTTACAGCTGCACCATCGAGAGCATCCTGACCGGTTGCATCACTGCCTGGTATGGCAACTGCTCGGCCTCCGACTGCAAGGCACGACAGAGGGTAGTGCGTACGGCCCAGTACATCACTGGGGCCAAGCTTCTTGCAATCCAACCTATATAATAGGCGGTGTCAGAGGAAAGCCCAAAAAGTGTCAGAGACTCCAGTCACCCAAGTCATAGACAGTTTTCTCCGCTACCACACGGCAAGCAGTACCGGAGCGCCAAGTCTAGGACCAAAATGCTCCTTAACAGCTTCTACCCCCAAGCCATAAGACTGCTGGACAACTAATCAAATGGCCACCGGACTATTACATTGATCCCCCCATTTGTTTTGTACACTGCTTCTACTCGCTGTTTATTATCTATGCATCCCCCACACACTGACTCGGTACCGGTACCCCCTGTATATAGCCTCATTATTTATTGTGTTACTTTTTATAATTTTTGACTTTTGTTTATTTGGTAAATATTTTCTTAACCAACAATGCAGTTCAAGAAGAGTTAAGGGCTTGTAAGTAAGCGTTTCACGGTAAGGTCTACTACACTTGTTGTTTTTGGCGCATGTGACAAAAACTTAGATTTGATTTACAGCCTTACCTATGGCTCTTGGCTCCATGAAATGGGGTATCAGCCTACAAATTAGCGACGTAGAATTTCATGGACCCAAAAGCAATGGGTAAGGCTGTACATTGCAATATGAATGTCAATACACAGTAGTTTGACTGGTGAGCTAATGTGTGTCTGTTCACACAGGTGTCAAAGTCCTGCAATACGTGCTAAAATGCTAACATTTGTGTAGACTCTTCACAGTTGTGTTCTGTGGGTGTCACAAGTAGGCTGATACCCCAGTTCATGGACCCAACATCAATAGATAAGGCTGTACAGGGCATATAAGTATGTCCCCAACACAGTTCTGAAATCTAATACCTCCACAGTGCGACTTCAATCATTTTTTTGTCAAATTAACTACTTATTGTATTTTTTTTATTTTAATTATCAACATTCCAAACTTGTTTAGCAGGATCTATTCCAAATATTGCATTATTCCACTATTTGTATCCGTTTGCATGTTTCAATGGGAGCCTTTTATTTTGAAGGCAAATTGCAAATTCCAGACACTTTTGTGGCTAATCCTTATTGTGGCTAGTTTCACACAAGTCCAGCAACCCAACCTAGGTGCCATCAAGAGTAAACGGACGAGTCGAGCTGGGTAAACAACAGTGGACGCCTCGAAGAGGCAGGAATGGGGACTTCATCAAGGGCCCTGAAGGCAAATGGAATGGAAGTAATGTTTTTTCGTAGATGTATGTATTGCGTACTGTGTTAATATGCCACATAAAGCCAGGAAAAATATTAAGTATTTTTCTCTCGGGTCTTCATCCTTGCGCTGATTTGTAACGACGTTGGTATTGCCACGGGCCCACTTCGATTTTGTTCCTGTTGTCAGTTTCACAACCCGGTGACTGTCGTTCGATCGCGATTTACTTGTGTCGCTTATTTAAGTACATTCAGGGCATATGCAATTCAAAGGGAGACACGAAATAACACAGAAGCCCATTTCAAGAGAGTACAGGTATGTGTTGAGTTAATATACGTTAGCTAACTCGATAACTGCCTTTGTTTTTCTCTTAACGTTAGCTGGCTAACACTGCCAGGCAGTAGCCAGCAAGCTATTGTTTGCTCTGAAGATTCAGTAGTTAACGTTAGCTAGCTTGGTACGGTAGTGTGGTAGTAGCTAATATGTCTTGTTGTGAGCCATTTTGAGGTTGGCTAGCGAACAAGCTAGGTAGTTAGCTACATTGGTTATTAGCAAATAGGATCTTATCAGCGAGTTCATGAGAAACCCAACCTTTGAATGTTTAGATTTGCAGCCCTGCCATCTTGCTAACTAAGTAAACTAGTTAGCCAAGGCCATGTAGCTATAGCCATTTATTACATTTTTACGACGAACTCGGACGTAACCCAAGTAGCTAACGTTAAGTTAACAAAATAAGACCACTCCGTGTAGAACTAACTTAATTAAACGTTAGCTTACTAGTGCTGGTTAAAGTTGGGCAACATAAAAATATTTTGTATCAGTGACTGACAGAGGATGATGTCGAAATGTTCATCACATTATTTACAAGTAGTGAAACTGCGCTGTCAAATCACCCTGGTAGCGTGTTATGTTTGTTGACTTACGTTAATATTGCTAGAGAAGAAAACAAAATGCTGGAGACGCTTGCAGCAGTCTATTTCAAATTTGGTATGGCTTTGGTTGTAATATTTATGTGGCAGGTAGCCTAGTGGTTAGAGCGTTGGACTAGTAACCGAAAGGTTGCAAGATCGAATCCCCGACCTGACAAGGTCAGTTCTACCCCTGAACAAGGCAGTTAGCCCACTGTTCCTAGAACGTCATTGAAAATAAGAATTTGTTCTTAACTGACTTGCCTAGTTTAATAAAGGTCCAAATTAAATAAATATGCATTTTTTTAATAAAGATTAAATAAATCGTTAGGCTTGGACAATTAATAGGGTTATGTACCTAAAGAGCCAGAGACCAAATGAGGAAATATCTCTGAATGAGGCCTAGTATACGCCAGAAAACATTAGGCAAATACTGTCACAATGGTTTAAATGGGGGTTTTTTTGCATAAAGGAGAAAATTTGTCACCCGAATGACTCATTATTAGAAAACTTGATGTGTACACTTGGAACCAGTCAATCGTTAATTATCCTGCCCTACATTCTCTGCACTGTAGTATAAGAAGCACCAACACTTCTTCCCTCATGACATGTTTTGGTTTATGTTCACGATGTTGATGACATTCTTTTTGCGTTGACGCTACTCTTTATCTATGATAGAAGACACCTAATCTCATAGTCACAATTTGGAGAACAATAACACATCACTGGATTGATTTAAAGCTGCAATATGTAACTTTGATATGATGTAGCTAGCTTTAAATACGACCTGGCCAGCTAAAAATCCTGCTAGATTACGTTAGCTAGCTTGTTTCAACTCTAATTTGGTAGCTAGCATTTGAGGGGTGATAGTTCTCATAAAAGTGTAGTGTACAAATTAATAAAGGATCCAGCTTTGGTGGTAATTTGTGTTATGTCTAGCTACTGCAGTACCGCTTGTCCATGTGCTAGCTAATAGCAACAAGCCCAGACAAGCTAGCTAAACGTATCAGCATCCAGCAGTGATCCGCTTGGTGGTTGCATAGTAATGGCGTCACCAACCCGAATTCGAATCGAGCCAGTTGTAAAACTAGGCTGCGCTGGCCCGGGTTTCCCTCGACCCAGGTCGAGTTTGGCCAACATTTTAAGTGCCAGTGGAAACGGGGCTTTGGAAGCGGTAGCTCTGTTAAGTGTTCTATTTCTATGCTTACGTAATTAAATGTAGTTATTGCGTCTTTTACTTCAGGGTTTGTACACCAGCTTCGAGCAGCTGAAAGTACTATATTTTTGGTTATGGAAAATATATTTCACAGCGGTTTAGATGGTACAATAACAGCAACAAGCCCAGACAAGCTAGCTAAATGTATCAGCATCCAGCAGTGATCCGCTTGGTGGTTGCATAGTAATGGCGTCACCAACCCGAATTCCGAATCGAGACAGTTGTGAAACTAGGCTGCGCTGGACCGGGTTTTTTACACTATTTTGGTTGTTTTGTCACATAAACTGAAATTAGGCAAACTGTTATAATTTTAGGAAATGGCAGAGCATCTTAAATTATATGAGCTAGAAATAAACTTAATTGTAGCTACACACATTCCCTTGTTACTATGGCAGCTTCTAAAACCCACTAGATGCCATATTGCAGAGCAGTGGCACAGTTATAGAATGATAATAGTGGGGCCTATTTCAGCATTTTCCCCTCAGCACATCAGCATGGTTATTTTTTTGTCAGTTTTAGTTTGACTTGAACAGTCATATCACTGTTTTTATCATCAGAAGTAATCACATCTATTCTGCCCACAGAATTGTAGTAGTATTGAAATACGCCTACATCATGGCACTTCTCTCAAGCCTGTATTTGAGATGTCAAAACCTTGTAGGATATATAGTACCATGCTCTAATAGGAAACCCATGCTTAATCACTCAAAGGTTGTCTAGGTGTTCATTCTTTGAATGAATATTTATTTGTTTATACAAATGGCCATTCTTGTCAGCACATTAGGGGATTTTCATCCCATTTGCAGTATGTAATGCTGTCAATGTTAGCAGTGCTGGTTGGTTCATACGGCATTAGAAGAATCTCTGTGATTGGGATGAGGATGACATCTTAGCTTCTCAGAAGGGCCTATCATAGCAGCAATGTATGAAACACTGTGCCTGCTTACTCAAAGCTGTTCGCTTTTTGTTTCTTGGCTAACATGTTGGCTACCTTTTTTTGAAGAGACAAGAATGTGTAACTTCCTGTTCTGCAGTTCATTGCACTGTTTTCTTCAATTATTGACTGGTAGAAGTACTGCGTAATGAGTTCTGATTCACCCCACAATTTGAGTCACACCTTGCACAGAACACATTGACAAACCTGCACTCAAAATAGAAAAAGCTAAATTAGGTAAAGGTTTGCGATAGGTTTAATAATTTGTGTCCTTGCGTAGGTGGTAGATTTGGTTTTACACAAGCCATTGCTGAAACTGTGTGCCGAGAAGCTCAAGATAGGTCTGCATTGTGCTCCTCAAGGAATGAATTAAAGCAGTTTCCCATAAACGCCCTCTCCTCTGAAATGTCTCCACCTTGGTGCCAGGGGGGATTGATTGCCAAGGTGGCTGTCCTCTGAAGCTGCTGTGTGTCATGGCGCTGCTCGCTCTGTGGCACAGGGACTCATCAGTGGCTCACAGGGGGAGCCTCAGAGGATCATGGGTCGGGGCTTTGGTTCCCTGGCAGCAGTTATACATTGGAACCCAGGGAGGGGGCATCTCAGAACACCCCCACCTTCCCCCCCGAGCCCCAGTTCTCAGAAGTCTCCACCTGCGGCATCCTCTTCCTTCTCTTTGCTCATGAGATGGAAACACAGTCATGATACACAAGTGTTTTCATGAATACTGTATCAAGTATTTGTTCAGTGCTACTCTCAATGTTTGTTTTCTTTAGTAGGCTAGGCTACACATTGAGGGCTCCTGGCCAGATACCCTCTCCTGTTGTCTAGTTTGTGAGGTGGATATCATGTTTTAATGGTAGTCAACTCAGGGCTACACAAATCCTCGAGTTGTGGAGGATTCGTGATGATTCGATGATCGAGGATTCGATGAACCCTGAGGGTTTCGTTGCAGTTTGAAGACAAGCACTCACACAATCCTTATGTTTCCTACATGCCTCAATCTACTTATGGGTCACTGGGATTTAAGATGCATATGGAGAATTCCAGCAGAAGGTCAACCTGAGAAAGTATTTTTTTCATTTTAAAGTGAAACCAACATGCAAATATTGTATACACTCCCCCCAATGGGTACTATAGACAAACACATCAAACTTTTAATTTATACAATGCTCAAAAAAATAAAGGGAACACTTAAACAACACAATGTAACTCCAAGTCAATCACACTTCTGTGAAATCAAACTGTCCACTTAGGAAGCAACACTGATTGACAATAAATTTCACATGCTGTTGTGCAAATGGAATAGACAAAAGGTGGAAATTATAGGCAATTAGCAAGACACCCCCCAAAACAGGAGTGATTCTGCAGGTGGTGACAACAGACCACTTCTCAGTTCCTATGCTTCCTGGCTGATGTTTTGGTCACTTTTGAATGCTGGCGGTGCTCTCACTCTAGTGGTAGCATGAGACGGAGTCTACAACCCACACAAGTGGCTCAGGTAGTGCAGTTCATCCAGAATGGCACATCAATGCGAACTGTGGCAAAAAGGTTTGCTGTGTCTGTCAGCGTACCTCCGCCTTTGTGCAAGGAGGTGCACTGCCATCTCCCTGCAAAATGACCTCCAGCAGGCCACAAATGTGCATGTGTCTGCTCAAACGGTCAGAAACAGACTCCATGAGGGTGGTATGAGGGCCCGACGTCCACAGTTGGGGGTTGTGCTTACAGCCCAACACCGTGCAGGACGTTTGGCATTTGCCAGAGAACACCAAGATTGGCAAATTCGCCACTGGCGCCCTGTGCTCTTCACAGATGAAAGCAGGTTCACACTGAGCACATGTGACAGAGTCTGGAGACGCCGTGGAGAACGTTCTGCTGCCTGCAACATCCTCCAGCATGACCGGTTTGGCGATGGGTCAGTCATGGTGTGGGGTGGCATTTCTTTGTGGGGCCGCACAGCCCTCCATGTGCTCGCCAGAGGTAGCCTGACTGCCATTAGGTACCGAGATGAGATCCTTAGACCCCTTGTGAGACCATATGCTGACACATGCACATTTGTGGCCTGCTGGAGGTCATTTTGCAGGGCTCTGGCAGTGCACCTCCTTGCACAAAGGCAGAGGTACCGGTCCTGCTGCTGGGTTGTTGCCCTCCTACGGCCTCCTCCACGTCTCCTGATGTACTGGCCTGTCTCCTGGTAGCGCCTCCATGCTCTGGACACTATGCTGACAGACACAGCAAACCTTCTTGCCACAGCTCGCATTGATGTGCCATCCTGGATGAACTGCACTACCTGAGCCACTTGTGTGGGTTGTAGACTCCGTCTCATGCTACCACTAGAGTGAAAGCACCGCCAGCATTCAAAAGTGACCAAAACATCAGCCAGGAAGCATAGGAACTGAGAAATGGTCTGTGGTCACCACCTGCAGAATCACTCCTTGTCTTGCTAATTGCCTATAATTTCCACCTTTTGTCTATTCCATTTGCACAACAGCATGTGAAATTTATTGTCAATCAGTGTTGCTTCCTAAGTGGACAGTTTGATTTCACAGAAGTGTGATTGACTTGGAGTTACATTGTGTTGTTTAAGTGTTCCCTTTATTTTTTTGAGCAGTGTATATTGTTTGTCCATTCTGTGAGACATTTAAAGTTGTGGTTTTGCATGCAAATGTAACATCCATAACTATTACTCTTGTCCAAATAATGGGTGGGGGAAGTGGCTTCCACCCCAGGCACTCACTGACTGACTGGGTTTTGCAGTAAGTTTGCATTCTGGTGTATGCTCATGAATACACCAAATTACACTCTGCACTACTTTCCAGGTGCAGGTTTTCACACGCTTTATGATCATTAAATAAGCTAATAGTGCTGCATGCTCATGTGTGGTGTTGTGTAACATCAAGATCTCAGGGTCAGCGAATGGAATGCAACAGACTGGATAGTATTGCAGTATTTACTATAGCTACGGCGAAAACACTGTGACCTGAACACAGTTGCTGGGTGCTTTTCTTTTTCTTTGCCCGAGATATGCTAACATAGAATCTAACTATAACTATAACTATAAAATCTGTTATAATTTTTTGCCAATTCCTTTTCTCTCTCAAATTATTTCTCTTAGTTTTCCCAGGTTTCTGAAATGTAACAGTTTTTGTCAGGTTTTTGCTCTCAACCAGATGTTTTAATAGAAAAACAACAAAATTTCATGTTTTAAGAACACAAAGATGCTTAAACCACAACAGGAGACAATTTATTTGGGTCTGGGAAAAATCTAAGATATTTATATTTTGGAATGTAGTTACCCTTTTAATTCAAGTGAGCACCTAGCAAGAGAATGCTGTTTTTGTAGCAGACATAATGGTAGAGTTTGCTAAACAAATACTCATGATATCATCCGGCCAGGTAAGCATAGGCTACTTAGTAGTTAACATTAATTGAGAAAGATGGAAAAGCTCTCCCAAACTATCAGAGTTTGAGTTAGCATCATCGCTAACAGCTAAACAAAGTGGTAGACGCTCGCATCTCACAGACGGGCATTCTCATTGCCTCTTCAGAAAGTTGCAGGAAATACAAATGACTGATGCGTTCTGTTCTTGTCTTATGATAAACTTAGGCAAATGTATTACTTTTCAATACATTTACTTGTTTCCCTACTAAGTTCAATATGTTTTTGAATATGGTTGAATTTCGTTTTAATGTCTGGATTCGGTGATTCCGCCATCATTCTCCACATCGTGGATTTTATAGGGTCCAACTAACAGTAAATACATGTGTTTTGACGCTTAGACAGAACAGAACCTTCACTTACTATAATGTGTGCTTGTGTCTTGTGGTGCATTGTTATAGCCTATGCCACTAAAGCCGTGTTCACATTGGCAGTTTGAAGTGACTCAAATCCTCTTTTTTTCCCCCATATCTGATGCATATGTCCTTTTCCTGCAGTCTGAACAGCCAAAAAGGACATGGAATCTGATATTACAAGCTACATTTGAAACAACCCTATGTGGTTTGAAAGCAGAAACAAATCTAATTCTTGGCCTTGCAGCTTGTCTAAATGGTCAAATCTGGTTTATTTGCCCTCAACTGGTTTTTAGACTGCTATTTGGCATATCTTGTTGCTTGCTAGCTACTCTGACAGTTTGACCAGATAGAATGTTAGTTTCACAACACACACAAATGAGTGAATGTGCTAGAAAGCTGAACGGCTAGCTAGTTGACTGCTGTGGCTAGCCAAAAAGGACTCGATTTGAAAGTGGACTCATTTTATCGTTTGAAGCTTAGTCTTATTACATAATGATTTTGAACATTCAAAGTGACTGGGAAATGTCCATGGCAGCCATTGTTGTCACCTCAGCTTGCTACATCACTTCTGAGTGATAGGAAGCAGGAGCACCACCACCAATCAGCCTCCACTACAGAGCACACACCTGTTGTTACTATGACAACTAGCGTAGCCATGTCAGCAAAACCATTTTGACTGAACTCCCACACATCCGATATGGTCACTTGTAACTTGCTGTTTGGACAGTCAGTATTCCAAAGCAGTTTTGAAAAACTAAACTGATTTGAGCATTAAAGCCTGTAGTGTGAACAACGCTTTATACCATAGACTTTATAGTTTTCAAACTGAGCCTTGTCAATACACAGGATATTGCAGGCTGGAGAATGGCAATTAGTATGTCTTTTACACGTTACTGTTTAATCAGTGCGGCTTCATTAGGCCAACCATTATAAGGCTTGTAAAGGGTAATTTACAATGTCCAGTTCACTTGTGTCATTAAATAAATACACCTCATAAAGTGGGATTTTATTCTGAATCTTAGTTTGAGGTGTTTTACTGGTGGATCAAGTATAGGAAAACACCACCCTGCCAGCTGTGTGTGCACGTTATACCACACCAAGAAGTAGGCCAATGAATGGAGCCAACGTGCCTTTTTAAACAGATGGCTGCTTTCATAATTCAAAGGAAAGGACTTGAGGTGACTGCACTGAAGCGGAAGACATTTTACTCTGTCCTCCCCTTGGTGAAAGGCTTCTTTTTAAAAATAGAAACTGTGTGATTAGACTAGACAATTTTAGGAAAGGAGGAAGTGTGATAAATGGTGAGGGATAGAGAGGGGAAGCGTGATAGATGGAGAGGGGAAGTGTGATAAATGGTGAGGGATGAGGAGGGGAAGTATGATAAATGGTGAGGGGAAGTGTGATAAATGGTGAGGGATGGAGAAGGGAAGCGTGATAAATGGTGAGGGATGAGGAGGGGAAGTGTGATAAATGGTGAGGGATGGAGAAGGGAAGCGTGATAAATGGTGAGGGATGAGGAGGGGAAGTGTGATAAATGGTGAGGGATGGAGAGGGGAAGTGTGATAAATGGTGAGGGATGGAGAAGGGAAGCGTGATAAATGGTGAGGGTGGATGGATAGGAGGAAAGTGGTGAGATTAGGCCTATATGAAGGCCTAGAAGCTTCCATTTAGGTAAGAGTTTCTGCTAGGCTAGTGTTTTGATGCCAGCATGCTTGTTTTTATTTACAAGATCTATATCAAAGGGATGCATGCTTAGCATTGGTTGTTTGTAGCCTGAAACCTTCTGAAGATATCGATAAGCGAGTTCTCCAGTCCGTTCTGTTCCGGTAATGCCATTATGAAAATGTCTCCTAATCTCCCCACGCAGCCTTTCCATGGTTTTATCACTTTACAATAGAGAATTGAGCTGGAAACATTAAACTGGTAAAAGAGATGCTCCAGTGTTTGTTTCCACTTTTTCCATATTGCCGGGCTGCATGACCTTACTTTGCTCATCAGTTTCCTTCATTACAGCATCAAGCCTAGCCAGCATACTGAGATTAGTCCCAGATTACCACCCAGTCTGAGTCATGCACTGCCAGGAATGGATAATAAAACAAATGCTACACAACTGACTCAGCCCAAGGCCTCAATTCATTTTCTCTCAAAAAACAAACCATGGTGCACTGTTTTTGCCTACACAACGAGATAGCGAGTGCCCCTATATTACCACCACATGTAATTATTATCATAATACATTTAGCCCATATTTCTGTTCATAAACTCCATTGAAAAATAATGATCGCACTTTGCTAGTGTCTAACGTTTATCTTCTCTTGTTTCACAGAACTAGGTTAGTTGCGGTGCCGCCAATGGACCTATAGGAGCTGGTGGAAGTGTAGTTGGCGTTGCTTCTGCGTGGACCAGGCAGCATGAAGAGCGAGGTGCCCTCTGAGGCCCAGGGTAGACAGGAGCACCTGAAGGGTCCGCTGGCCAACCCAGAGCCCATGGAGACAGCCAAGAGCTTCCCTGCCAACATGGAGGTGATCAGCAAGGCAGGCAGCGAGTTTGCACAGCTGTGTGCCGAGACTAGGCACCGGCCTCTAAGCCACACAGGGGCCCGCAGAGACCCAGACAGGGGCCTGCCCGGACGCAAAAAGCGCAAGAGCCAACAGCCAGGGCCTTCGGACTGCTCCCTGAAGGAGGGTCATGTCAGTGAGGGCTCTCTTCCCCTTCAGCGCCACCAGCCAGATCTCTTGGAGCGTCGCAGCGAGGACGAACGCAACCCAGAGTCCTCGTTCAGTGACTGTGCCTCCTCTCCCTCCTCCAGCCTGCGCTTCGGGGACTCGGACACTCTGAGCTCAGAGGTGGAGGCTGGAGGGACGGGAGCAACAGGGGGACCGCAGCCCCCACAGCAGGTGCCGGTCTCCACCACAGGGGGCGGGACCGGGGTGGGTCTGCGCACCATTCTGGGTCGGACTCGGGGAAGCCGCTCTCATAAGTGGGCACGGTTGGAGGTGGAGCCGGTGCTGCTGAAGCGGCCGTGTCTGAGCGGGCGGCGGTCACTGCATAGGAAGCGGTTTGTGAAGCCTGGGCCCGGCGCCATCCAGCGGACTCAGAAGCAGAAAGAGCGCCTACTTCTCCAGAGGAAGAAGCGGGAGGTAATCGCTCGCAGGAAGTACGCGCTGCTCCACAGCACCAGCAGCTCCAGTGAGGAGCTGACCAGCGAGTCATCCTCACCCTCGTCCACAGAGGCAGAGGACGAGCTGTATGTAGACGTCAGCAGCAGTAGCAGCCAGCCAAGCAGCGCAGCTGTGGCCACAGGTAAACTCACCCTCCTTATGCACTCTGGTGCGTGCTTCAGACCTTTTCTCTTGTGCGCGCACACATTACAGTTGAAGGATTCAAACATTTCATAGGTCATGGATATATGGACACTTATGGATGCAGAAAACACATCCTTCTTCATACAGCTAAGCTGCCCATGACTGCTGACACAGAGGAGTACCTCGCTAGCTGCTTTGCCTTTGTCCTACGCAGGTCTGCAATCTGAAGGCTATGTACTGTCAGCCTATGTACATGGCCGAAACTCCCAAATATCAGCACTACAAAGTTTGCACTGATAGCCAAGGCTGTTCAGACGTGACACAAGGGGCTGGTATTTCAGAAACTTGTCAGTAAAGGTCTGCTCCATCTAGGAGTCAAAAGAGTAACCCACTTCCTAAATGTGCACCCCCACAACAACAGTAGCTGGCATTTTGTGAGAAAAAACACATACACAATCCCCATAGAGAGGGACATCTTCCTCACTCCTCTGACATGAAGCTGCTCTGACCAGGGTAAATTCTACTGGTCCTTACATTTGAGTAATTTAGCAGACTCTCTTATTCAGAGCAACTTAGTTCCTTGCTCAAGGACACTGACAGATGTTTCACTAGTCGGCTCGGGGATTCGAACCAGCGATCTTTCGGTTACTAGCACAGTGCTCTTAACCACTAGTCTACCTGCCACCCCACAAGTCAGACCAGAGGCAAAGGAGTCGCTCACTGTTAAATAGCCAGCCAGAGTTAAATCACAGATAGACTCCATCCGTAGCACCGTTCACTCGTGTCCAACTGCTCTGTTTCCCAGCTGTCTGCTTTGCATGCCTTATTAGTATGGAGTGGGGGTGGGGGGGGGTCATGGACTTCATGATGTTGCAGAGCCAAACATGTCATACTTTTGTCCACATTAGCCAAAGTCAAAGTCTGTGTTGCATCACACCCCAGAAATATGTTGTCAAATGAATGTAATGCAAGCTAATTTCTGTGAATCCGCTTTGCTCAGAATTGAGATCAATTGATATTTTTAGCCTCCGAGAAAAGACTGAGCGAAGGAATGCATGAATGGCTTTCAGAATGTACATTTAGTGTGTACACAGCCTATTCCTACAGTTTTATCCAGTCTCACTGTAACTGTATTGGGGGGAATATATTTGGCCTCTGTGGTGTTATTCTCTTGAAATGAAATGTGTAACCTAGAGGCCAAGCAACCATTACACTGTTTTTGTTCCATCTTGCTGAAAGATGTCCTACCAGGGCTATTTGAAGACACTCAGAATTGCGATTTCTTTCACCAGGCCAGCAGCACTTTCGCTCTTTCTCTCTCACTCTAGCCAGAACTGTGTGTTGTTTACCGTCTCCCTCACCCCCTTTATTTGGAAAGGCACTTGATTTGAAAGTGAACATCAACCGAATGCTCGTTACACTCTCAAACACATGACTCCAGTAAAATGTTATTTTATTCAGAGAAACTTATCCAAATAAAGCTCCAGTAAAAGATACATTACTCCTCTGATCATGGAAGAGACCATTTTAATCCCTGAGCCAAGTTTGGTTTGTGTCAGACCTTGCCTGCTCTGTGTGCTCAATAGTAATGAGAAAAGCTGCCTATATATTGATTGATGAATTCGCTCACAGTCAGAGCTAGGCTATTTTATGAACAAAGCACAATATCACAGGACTAGTGTGGGTGTGTCTGTGGGTGTATCAAATTTGATTGGTCACATACACATGGTTAGCAGATGTTAATGCGAGGGTAGCGAAATGCTTGTGCTTCTATTTCCGACAGTGCAGAAAAAGTAATATCTAGTGAAATTGTTAGATTACTGACAACTACCTAATACACACGTAAAGGGATGGAATAAGAATATGTACATAAATATATGGGGCGGCAGGTAACCTAGTGGTTAGAGCGTTGGACTAGTAACCGAAAGGTTGCAAGATCGAATCCCCGAGCTGACAAGGTCAGTTCTACCCCTGAACAAGGCAGTTAGCCCACTGTTCCTAGACCGTCATTGAAAATAAGAATTTGTTCTTAACTGACTTGCCTAGTTTAATAAAGGTTAAAAAAATATGGATGAGCGATGGTCAGGTGGCATAGGCAAGATGCAAGACATAGTAGAAAATACAGTTGAAGTCGGAAGTTTACCTTCACCTTAGCCAAATACATTTAAACTCAGTTTTTCACTATTCCTGACATTTAATCCAAGTAAAAATTATCTGTTTTAGGTCAGTTAGGATCACCACTTTATTTTAAGAACATACACTCAATTAGTATTTGGTAGCATTGCCTTTAAATTGTTTAACTTGGGTCAAACATTTCGGGTAGCCTTCCTCAAGCTTCCCACAATAAGTTGGGTGAATTTTGGCCCATTCCTCCTGACAGAGCTGATTATAACTGAGTCAGGATTGTAGGCCTCCTTGCTCACACACGCTTTTTCAGTTCTGCCGACAAATTTTCTATAGGATTGAGGTTAGGGCTTTGTGATGGCCGCTCCAATACCTTGACTTTGTTGTCCTTAAGCCATTTTGCCACAACTTTGGAAGTATGCTTGGGGTCTAAGCCATTTTGCCACAACTTTGGAAGTATGCTTGGGGTCATTGTCCATTTGGAAGACCCATTTGCGACCAAGCGTTAACTTCCTGACTGATGTCTTGAGATGTTGCTTCAATATATCCACATAATTTCCCTCCCTCATGAGGCCATCTATTTCGTGAAGTTTGTGAAGTGCAACAGTCCCTCCTGCAGCAAAGCACCCCCACAACATGATGCTGCCACCCCCGTGCTTCACAGTTGGGATGGTGTTCTTCGGCTTGCAAGCCTCCCCCTTTTTCCTCCAAACATAACGATGGTCATTATGACCAAACAGTTCTATTTTTGTTTCATCAGACCAGAGGACATTTCTCCAAAAAGTACAACCTTTGTCCCCATGTGCAGTTGCAAACCGTGGTCTGGCTTTTTTATGGCGGTTTTGAAGCAGTGTTTTTTTCCTTGCTGAGCGGCCTTTCAGGTTGTCGATTTATAGGACTCGTTTTACTGTGGATATTGATACTTTTGTACCTGTTTCCTCCAGCATCTTCACAACGTCGTTGCTGCTGTTCTGGGATTGATTTGCCCTTTTGGCACCAAAGTACGTTCATCTCTAGGAGACAGAACACGTCTCCTTCATGAGCGATATGACGGCTGCATGGTCCCATGGTGTTTATATTTGCGTACTATTGTTTGTACAGATGAACGTGGTACCTTCAGGCGTTTGGAAATTGCTCCCAAGGATGAACCAGACTTGTGGAGGTCTCCAATTTTTTTTCTGAGGTCTTGGCTGATTTCTTTTGATTTTCCCATGATGTCAAGCAAAGAGGCACTTGAAATACATCCACAGGTACACCTCCAATTGACTCATGATGTCAATTAGCCTATCTGAAGCTTCTAAAGCCATGATTTCATATTCTGGAATTTTCCAAGCTGTTTAAATGCACAGTCAACTTAGTGTATATGAACTTCTGACCCACTGGAATAGTGATGCAGTGAAATAGTCTGTCTGTAAACAATTGTTGGGAAAATGACCTGTGTAATGCACAAAGTAGATGTCCTAACCGACTTGCCAAAACTATAGTTTGTTAACAAGAAATTTGTGGAGTGGTTGAAAAACGTGTTTTAATGACTCCAACCTAAGTGTATGTAAACTTCCGACTTCACCTGTACATATGAGATGAGTAATGCAAGATATGTAAACATTATTAAAGTGGCATTATTTAGAGTGGCATTGTATAAAGTGACTAGTGATCCATTTATTAAAGTGGCTACTGATTTGAGTCTCTGTGTAGGCAGCAGCCTCTCTGTGTTAGTGATGGCTGTTTAACAGTCTGCTGACCTTGAGATAGAAGCTGTTTTTCAGTCTCTCGGTCCCTGCTTTGATGCACCTGTACTGACCTCGTCTTCTGGATGGTAGTGGGGTGAACAAGCAGTGGCTCGGGTGGTTGTTGTCCTTGACAATCTTTTTGGCTTTCCTGTGACATCGGGTGCTGTATGTGTCCTGGAGGGCAGGTAGTTTGCCCCCGGTGATGTGTTGTGCAGACCGCCCCACTCTCTGGAGAGCCTAGCAGTTGTGGGTGGTGCAGTTGCTGTACCAGGCTGTGATATAGCATGATAGGATTCTCTCGATTGTGCATCTGTAAAAGTTTGTCAGGGTTTTGGGTGACAAGCCAAATTTCTTCAGCCTCCAGAAGTTGAAGAGGCCCCTGTTGCGCCTTCTTCACCACACTGTCTGTGTGGGTGGACCATTTCAGTTTGTCTGTGAGATGTGTACGCCGAGGAACTTAACTTTCTAGCTTCTCCACTACTGTCCCTTCGATGTGGATAGGGGGGTGCTCCCTCCGCTGTTTCCTGAAGTCCACGATCATCTCCTTTGTTTTGTTGATGTTGAGTGAGAGGTAGTTATCCTGACACCACACACCGAGTGCCCTCACCTCCTCCCTGTAGGCTGTCTCGTCAATCAATCAATCAATCAAATGTATTTATAAAGCCCTTCTTACATCAGCTGATGTCACAAAGTGTTGTACAGAAACCCAGCCTAAAACCCCAAACAGCAAGCAATGCAGGTGTAGAAGCATGGTGGCTAGGAAAAACTCCCTGAAAAGGACAGAACCTAGGAAGAAACCTAGAGAGGAACCAGGCTATGAGGGGTGGCCAGTCCTTTTCTGGCTGTGCCGGGTGGAGATTATAACAGAACATGGCCAAGATGTTCAAATGTTCATAGATGACCAGCAGGGTCAAATAATAATAATCACAATGGTTGTCGAGAGTGCAACAGGTCAGCACCTCAGGAGTAAATGTCAGTTGGCTTTTCATAGCCGATCATTAAGAGTATCTCTACCACTCCTGCTGTTTCTCTAGAGTTGAATACAGCAGGTCTGGGACAGGTAGCACGCCCGGTGAACAGGTCAGGATTCCATAGCCGCAGGCAGAACAGTTGAAACTGGAGCAACAGCAAGACCAGGTGGACTGGGGAGAGCAAGGAGTCATCAGGCCAGGTAGTCCTGAGGCATGGTTCTAGGGCTCAGGTCCTCCTCCTCCGAGAGAATTAGCGAGAGCATACTTAAATTCACACAGGACACCAGATAAGACAGCAGAAATACTTCAGATTTAACAGACTGACCCTAGCCCCCCGACACAAACTACTGCAGCATAAATACTGGAGGCTGAGACAGGAGGGGTCGGGAGACACGTTTGCCACGTCCGACGATACCCCCGGACAGGGCCAAACAGGCAGGATTTAACCCCACCCACTCTGACAAAGCACAGCCCCCACACCACTAGAGGGATATCTTCAACCACCAACTTAACATCCTGAGACAAGGCCGAGTATAGCCCACAATGAATTCCGCCACGGCACAACCCAAGGGGGGGCGCCAACAAGCCCACTACTGTTGTGTCGTCTGCAAACTTTATGATTTAGTTGGAGGCGTGCTTGGCCGCGCAGTCAATTGTTGAACAGGGAGCACAGTAGGGGGCTGACCATGCACCCTTGTGGGGCCCCAGTATTGAGGGTCAGCGAAGTGGAGATGTTGTTTCCTACCTTCACCACCTGGGGGCGGCCCGTCAGGAAGTCAGGAGGGTATTATGGTGTTGAATGCTGAGCTGTAGTCAATGGACAGCTTTCTTATGTAGGTATTCCTCTTGTCCAGATGGGATAGGGCAGTGTGATGACGATTGCATCATCTGTGGACCTATTGGGGCTGTATGCAAACTGAAGGGTGGCAGGTAAGGTGGAGGTGATATGATCCTTGACTAGTCTCGCAAAGCACTTCATGATGACAAGTGAGTGCTACAGGTGGCGATAGTCATTTAAAAACAATACTGCATAGTTTCCTAAGGACTCGAAGCGAGGCGACCATCTCTGTGGATGTATCTGTGGGTATTGAAGGATCATTAAAAAAAGAAATTCTGTCCAGTGTTTGAGCTCTATGCATCTTTGTAGATGCAGTGAGAAGTCCAGCATTTTCCATTCTTTTGACATAGCTCTTGTGCAGTGGAATACACACAGCGAAGTTAAGCCCAAGGTTTTGCTGGATTATGACCCCTGGGCCATGGCCAAGCCTGTTAGGATTTTTATACATTTACATAGGCTGAAAATGCCTGAAACAAAGAGGGCTATGTTCAAGAGACATTACAGTTTTTTTCCCACTCATATTCATATGCCTCTTTAGGAACCTCTGAGGCCAGCTCTTCAGCAGTTACCATGAATATACATGCTTTGATGGAGCTCTAATGTATGTGTTTCACTTTGAGACATACAAATTAGGGCGTGCGTCGCTCGCTATAAAAGGTGCTATAGAATGGCCCGGTGCTGTACACACACATTTCAAGTTCGACTATATATGCACATTTGAATTCCCTGTTGATTAGCAATTGCACCTTCCCTCCCACATATCTCAGTCTTGCGCACGGTCATTATTATGTAGCACATTCTCTTTGTTCTACCGAGGTCACTCACTGGCTCCTCTCTATCACACCCCTGAGTCACCCCGACCTGTGAATATGTGTGAAAAATAGACTTTGCACGCAAGGTGGGTAGGTACTGCTGATGGGAGGGCTAACCGACCTCGCACCAAAAGGGCATGTGTCTCCGCTCTTCTACCCAGAGCGCCAAACCTGGCAGCCCAGAAACCAGGCCTCTTCCTCGGTCTGAGCTGCAGGTGTCTGGGTTTATGCACCCTGTTTGTCCTCCCACAACACACCACATACAGCAGGGTAGAGCAGCACAGCACGCCTCTGACAACCACCTGCTGTTTCCCGAGCTGCACCGCTACAACACAAGCCAAAGAATGCCATTTTTCAAGGAACTCTTAATTTTCCATTCCTGCCTGACCCTTTTTCACCTCTCTCAGTTTAATGTCTTCATGTAGCTAATCTGTAATAGTGTTTCCACCCAGTGGCCCTGGGGAAGGATCGAGGGGGTCATGGGGCAAGGCTGCCTCTCACTGTGTCTTTTGCTATGGGAAGTAGGTGGGTGGAGAGGACTGACTCAAGCACTGAGCTCTAATCCCCACTGTAGCCTGCTAACAACAAGGGCTCTGAAGAGAAACTATGCCATTTTTCAGCAGATGAGAGGAGGGAGGGAGGCAGTCAGTAGAGATGGATCTCTATTGGCCAGAGGAGGGGATGAATATAATGGACATAAAAAGGCCCAATCACCAAGCTGCCTATTCACAAGACTTTAAATACATGGACATGACAGGAGTGTTTTAGTACTGTAATTCCTGTATTCATGTCACAATATAGACATATGCCATGCAGTAGGGTACGAAAATCATGACAGTTCTGTGTTAGGCCAAGCTGCATACACCCCTGAGGTCACACTCTGCCTTCTCTCAACTGCAAAATGGAGAATGCAGACACTACACACTGAAATAGATCTCTATTCAAAGCTAGCAGCCAGGACATTTCTCTTATTCGTCCATGTCAATAGTCACATCGGCCATTGTTCACAGTTTAGATGTGAGGTCATATAGTCTTCTTATTTACATTCCCTATACCAGGAAGTGTTTGTGTAGAGCAGTATGTTTCATGAGGGAGAGAGGTAGCTAGGTTAGGAGAGGGTGCTAAGCAGCAGCACCCAGTGGACCACTGCAATAGAACTCACTCGGGAGGGCTGATGTTCACTAGAGCAACAAGCCACTGCTCACTACACAGAAACACAGCATCTATGAGGCAACACATGGCACAGTTGAACCTAATGTTAGAAAATCATTTCAGTATAGTAATAATACACTGGACTAGAATTAATTTAGTTTTTGAACTGTACGTTTTAATCTTGTAAGATATGTCTGCAGATTAAACAGACAGTGAGTTTAAGTACCACATTTAGAACTAGCTGTTTGGGGTGGTGTGACAAAAACAACAAGCCTCTTGCCTTCCTGGTTGCGATGTTATGAAATTTTAAGTGTATTGAACACACTCCAGGCCTCTTCCTGACAGTGAGGCCAGGTCAGGCATGGCTGAAATGAGAACTGGACAGGGGACCAATCAGAGTGCAGATGCAGAGATTGCACTGCAAATCCTGCAGACAGTGGAGAGCAGAGCAGCATTTACTGACCTACATTTCACACAGGCCCAGTACACAGACTGTTAGCCTGCACACCCACACCACAAGCTTTGGGTGTGTTTCTCCCCTGGTGAGGAAGAACCACCAGAAGATGCTGGTGGAGGTTGTTTGTTGCTGCGTAACACACGTGAGCTGATGTGTTGTCAACCAGCCATCTTAGCAACAGAGCCTGCTATATACAGCAACAGACATGTACAGTATAACCTCTCTGGAATTAACTGCGTACTAAAATGGCTGCAATTTTAATTACGTAAAGAGAATTTCTGGCCACTTTATATGACTACAGTCCAAGGTTCTCACGTAGCAAAGAGTCTCATTTGATCATTATCGGTTCAACAATGTTTACATCAGGACTTACAAATTGCTGGATGTCTCTCTCCCCAGTATACTCTTATCTGTTAGGATGCCTAGTCACTTTACCCTGCCTTCATGGACATATTCTACATTACCAAAAGTATGTGGACACCTGCTCGCCGAACATCTCATTTCTAAATCATTGGTTATTAATATGGAGTTGGTCCCTTCTTTGCTGCTAGAACAGCCTCCATTCTTCTGGGAAGGCTTTCCACTAGGCTTTCCACTGTTAGAACATTGTTGTGGGGACTTGCTTCCAGTCAGCCACATAAGCATTAGTGAGGTCGGGCATTGATGTTGGGCGAATATGCCTGGCTCGTAGTCGGCGTTCCAATTCATCCCAAAGGTGGACGATGGGGTTGAGGTCAGGGCTCTGTTCAGGCCAGTCAAGTTCCTCCACACCGATCTTGACAAACCATTTCTGTTTGTACCTCGCTTTGTGAGGGCCTGCCCCAAACTGCTGCCACAAAATTGGAAACACAGAATCGTCTAGAATGTCATTGTATGCTGTAGCGTTAATATTTCCCTTCACTGGAACTACGGGGCCTAGACTGAACCGTGAAACAGCTCCAGATCATTATTCCTCCTCCACCAAACTTTACAGTTGGCATTATGCTTTCAGGCAGGTAGCGTTCTCCTGGCATTCGCCAAACCCATATTCGTCTGTCGGACTGCCAGATGGT
Source organism: Salvelinus fontinalis (assembly GCF_029448725.1). Taxonomy (NCBI): domain Eukaryota; kingdom Metazoa; phylum Chordata; class Actinopteri; order Salmoniformes; family Salmonidae; genus Salvelinus; species Salvelinus fontinalis. Next base: position 21,710,918 of record NC_074699.1, read on the forward strand.
GAAGCGTGATTCACGGCTGCTTGGCCATGGAAACCCAATTCATGAAGCTCCCGACGAACAGTTCTTGTGCTGATATTGCTTCCAGAGGCAGTTTGGAACTCAGTAGTGAGTGTTGCAACCGAGGACAGACAATTATTTTACGCGCTTCGGCACTTGGCTATCTTGTTCTGTGGCTTGTGTGGCCTACCACTTCGCGGCTGAGCCATTGTTGCTCATAAACATTTCCACAATAACAGCACTTACAGTTGACCGGGGCAGCTCCAGCAGGGCAGAAATTTGACGAACTGACTTGTTGGGAAGGTGGCATCCTATGGCCGTGCCATGTTGAAAGTCACTAAGCTTTTGGCTCCCGAGTGACGCAGCAGTCTAAGATACTGCATCTTAGTGCTAGAGTCGTCACTGCAGACCCTGGTTCGATTCCAGGCTGTATCACAATCGGCCGTGATTGGGAGTCCCACAGGGCGGCGCACAATTGGCCCAGCGTCGTTAAGGTTTGGCCGGGGTAGGCCGTCATTGTAAATAAGAATTTGTTGACTTGCCTAGTTAAATAAATAAATAAACTGACTTGCCTAGTTAAATAAATAAAAATATTGCATGCATGTGTGCTCTATTTTATACAACTGTTAGCAACCAGTGTGACTGAAATAGCAGAAGCCACTAATTTGAAGGGGTGTCCACATACTTTTGTGTGTATATAGCTCCACATTGATCTGGTACTGGTACTCCCTGTATATAGCTCCATTCTTGTGTATTTTATTTTATTCCTCTTGTGTTAAAAACAATTACATATTTTTTTTACTCTGCATCAATTGGAAAGGTTTGTAAGCAAGCATTTCACTATATAGTCTATACCACTTGTATTCATTTAACAACCCTACCTGCATGTACATAATTATAACAATTACCTCGACACCGGTGCCCTCGCGCATTGACACATTGACTCTGTACTGGTACCCCCTGTATATAGCCCCGCTATTGTTATTCACTGCTGCTCTTTAATTATTTGTTTTTCTTATCTCTTACTTTTTTCCAAATTTTAATTTTTTAGTTATTTTCTTAACTGCATCGTTGGTTAAGGGCTCGTAAGTAAGCATTTCACTGTAAGGTCTACACCTGTTGTATCCGGCGTATGTGACAAATAAATCAAATTTGATTTGATTCGGCGCATATGATGAATAACTTTGATTTGACTGTGTTGTGTTCCAGGTTCTCTGGATGAAGACGTGGTGGTGATCGAGGCGACCCCAGCACCCCCTGTCCCAGCCAGCGAGGAGATCAACGTCACCTCCACCGACAGCGAGGTGGAGATAGTCAACGTGGGAGATGGCTTCAGGTGAGCACCTTCCCCCGTCTCCTCTGAGGAGATCAACGCTGTACAGAGCTAATGAACCACAGTGGAAAATCGAATGAAGTGACATGGTAAAGTACTTTGGCTGTGAAATTCTCTCGGGAGTAAAAACATCCATCTCAATATTTCCCCCCATCTTTAAGCTGTGAAAGCAATCTAAATGACACCAGCCTTCATTTGTGTCCTGAGACAGCCTGGCCCTGCAGTACTGACAGTACTTTATCCTCGTGGCTCTGTCGATATAATCACAGTCAACTGTGGTGTGTCTAATAGCGGCTCGCTGAGCACTGGCTTCTCATCAAGTGTCATAACATATACTGAGACTGCCACATTGGGCTGGGGTAGTGTTTTTCCAGGATACCTCAGAAATGCAGCATCGGCTCTTGGAGTGCTATTTGGCCCCTATGGAGAAGTTGCTGGTATCGCTGTGGCAGGGGAGATAATTCTCATCTGGGATTGGCCGTGAAGCTGGCAGGCTGCAGCATTGCACTGGCATTCCACAGCTCTCCCAGCTGTTGCTATCGCTGTCTTCTTCAAGGGCAAGGCTTCCATACTGTAATACACAAGCTCTCTCCCCATCCTCCATCAACAATCTAACGAGAGACCCTCTCTCCCCCCAGGGCATTCTCATCTGACCCTCAGTTCACTCTGATCCAGGTCCAGTTACCTCTGATGCCCCTGTCAGGGAACTGCAGGTTCAGTTCGTCTCTCTGGTACAGTCTCTGATCTAGAGAACCAGGACATTAGATCCAGGTGGATTTGCTTTTCTTCTCGCGGCATGCTCTCCTGAACCGATATGATTACTAAAACATGGGAAATAAATGCCAGCTGGTTACAGGTTACCAGGGCTTTTGGCAGGCTTTGTGAAGTGGGTACCCAGAGTGTACTCTTTCTACATAGACCTAGGCCTACATGATTTCTCTATCTGACTCATGTGGGATGTCTTCTGAAAATGCTCTCTGCCATGACCTGAGGAGAGTTGATCTCATTCATTGGGATTTTACAGCAGTGCCAGCCAGTGTGAGAGCCCAGTATATCGGTACTGTTATAGTGGTGTTCCTCTCGGATTTGTTTCTAGTTGTCTCCCCTTGTCTTCCTCTCCTTGAACCCCTCTCCTCTCTTTAATTGTTATTGAGGTGTCTTGGTGCATAGCGCTGAGAATCATTTCCACCAGCTTGATTCCATTATCTCACCCTCTGCTGCCAGAAATAGCAAGGCCTGTGAATTTCACTCCTGCCAGCAAAGTCACTCTGTCAACCCAAATGAATTGCGCTCTCTTTGTGATATGCGTTGCCTCTTGTGAGACAAATGAGCAGAATTCCAGCAGAAATTCTGCTCCGGCAGTCAAATGGTCGGTTTCAGTTACTGTAGCGTTTATCTTGTAGAAAACTTTTATACATGCCAGCAAAGTCACAACACAACACTAAACAATACATTTATTGCACTATAACGGTGACAAACGGTGCCCACAAACTGTTAGGGCCTACAGTGCTTTCGGAAAGTATTCAGACCCCTTGACTTTTTCCAAATGTTATATTAGAGCCTTATTTTAAAATCGCTAAAACATTTTTTTTTATTGATCTACATACAATGCCCCATAATGACAAAGCGAAAACAGGTTTTTAGAATTTTTTGAAATGTATTAAAAATTCAAAACAAATGCCTTATTTAAATAAGTACTCAGACCTATTACTATGAGAGCCGAAATTGAGCTCAGGTGCATCCTATTTCCATTGATCATCATTGAGATGTTTCTACAACTTGATTGGATTCCACCTGTGGTAAATTCAATTGATTGGAGAAGGGCCTTGGTCAGGGAGGTGGCCAAAAACCTGATGGTCACTCTGACATAGCTCCTGAGTTCCTCTGTGGAGATGGGAGAACCTTCCAGAAGGACAACAATCTCTGCAGCACTCCACCAACCAGGCATTTATGGTAGAGTGGCCAGAGAGAAGCCACACCTCAGTAAAAGGCACATGACAGCCCGCTTGGACTTTGCTAAAAGGCACCTAAAGGACTCAGAACATGAGAAATAAGATTCTCTGGTCTGATGAAACCAAGATTGAACTCTTTGGCCTGAATACCAAGCGGCACGTCTGGAGGAAACCTGGCACCATCCCTACGGTGAAGCATGGTGGTGTCAGCATCATGCTGTGGGGATGTTGATGAAAACCTGATCCAGAGCATTCAGGACCCTAGACTGGGCCGACGGTTTACCTTCCAACAGGACAACAACCCTAAGCTCACAGCCAAGACAATGCAGCAGTGGCTTCGGGACAAGTCTCTGAATGTCCATGAGTGGCCCAGCCAGAGCCCGGACTTGAACCTAATCGAACTTCTCTGGAGAGACCTGAAATTAGCTGCGCAGCGACGCTCCCCATCCAATCTGACAGAGCTTGAGAGGATCTATAGAGAAGAATGGGAGAAACCCCCCAAATACAGGTGTGTCTCGCTTATAGCTTCATACTCTAGAAGACTCGAGGCTGTAATCTTTGCCAAAGGTGCTTCAACAAAGTACGGTGTAAATGGTCTGAATACTATTGTAAATGTGATATTTGTTTTTTTATTTTGAATACATTTGCAAGAATTTCTAAAAACAGTTTTTGCTTTGTCATTATGGGGAATTGTGTGATGAGTATTTTTTTAAATCCATTTTAGAATAAACGTAACAAAATGTGGAAAAAGTTGAGGGGTCTGAAAACTTTACAAAAAGCTGTCCCAATAGCAAAGTCCCAACAGCAGTCCCAACACCTTACCACTGCTACTCCTGGCTATCAGCGGAGCCTTGTCTGGCAGCGAAACAGTTCATTCAGCCTAATTTACTGACTTTAAAAAACATAGCTGATATGGCAGACCGCTTAAAGAAATGTGGTTTCTACTGACAATTGAGATGTTCAAACTATGGCGTAAGGGGACGACGTGAGGATGAGGCAATCTGTTATTTTGATTAAGACATTAATGAGCGAGTTAGGACAGATGTTTTTCAATATAACTATTCGTTTAGCACTTTTGAAATGGGCTGTTTTTACAGTGTTCTCCCTGTACACCAATTCAGAAACGTAGGATAAATAAAGGCGGCATATAGGCAGACAATGAAAGCTCTTACAATATTCAATGATTGAATTTCTCTAAAACAGGTTATAGGCACCACCAAGTCAGATCAGTAGGTGAAAATAGATTAAATTATTAGTGAGGCACATGGGCTACTAACAGCTTACTACACAACATACATTTAGTATTACTTTCTTAGCTACAGTATACATATCTACCTGGCATATTCCATTTATGCAGCAGCATACAAGATATTTTTGGACTCAGTGTTATGCTGTGCTCACTTGAACAGGAAAGTGGCGCGGTGGTCCTTCGTGGGCAAATTTTGGCATCAAACTCTATCATCAGTCTGGCATTCTCTGGATTTATGGTGTTTTCAAGACAACTGGGAACTCTAAAAAAAAAAAAAAAAGGAAAAAAAAGATGGAGACTCATGATGACGTCCGTGATCTTGAGGTCGGAGCTCTAGAAATAGGCCCGAGTTCCCACCTTGGAATTGTGCGTTGGATTACCATTCAAAATGTATTTTCCCACTTGGAGCTTGTTTTCTTCCGAGTTCCCAGTTGTCCTGAACTCACTGAAGTCTGAGATTTCCCAGTTAAGAGTTTCCAGTTTTGAGCACGACAGAAGTCATGCTGGATTGACAGCATGGCCAATGTTGAATGTTTATCCTTTTTAATCTTGGAAAAGAGACCCTTAAACCCAGAGTTGGACCACACACCCACTCCACCAGAATAGCAGGCTAGTGATTGCTTTGCAATGCTTGCAGTTAGCCACTGATTCCTTTCAAACCACTCATTGTTGAATTTACGATTTCCAACTTGTTGTGTAATGTTTGTCCAATGGCCGATGAGCACCGATGCGTTTTATCTATAATTTCTCATTATTATTTATCTTCATATGACAGGGATTGAAAAGGATTTATCAGTAGATTGTCGACTTGATTCATGATGACTGCTAGCTAAGATTTTCATTCCAATCAAAGCTACTGTAGATCTAACGTGATTTGATGTAATTTTATCTGTGGCCAATGACCTTAAGCCTTCTTGGATGGACACTGCTAATGTAATTTTATGGCAGCACCCAAGGGGCTTGAATTTGAGGTCTACCCGTAGATTTTGCAGTGATGTAGTTCACCGCTGACACTGTTCTGACACTGTCATTGTAATTAAGAATTTGTTCTTAACTAACTTGCCTAGGTAAATAAAGGTTACATTTCAAAAAATCAAAAAAAATTAATGTCCCCATGCGTGACAGAACACTGAGCCAATCACGGCGCAACTCGAGAACACTACCAACCGCTACGCTCCGTATTTTCTGCTGGCTGCCCCACCCCCACGAAAGCACTGAGCTAGGCTGAAACCCCTGCATTTTTGAGCTTCCCTTCTCAAGAAAGCAAAAAAGAGACCAACTTGGTATGCGGCTTTATTAACTCAGTGATATAAAAAAAAATTAAATACATTGTTTTGGAACAAATATGTGACACGTATTAATGCCAAAATAACGTGCAAAACAGGAAACAAAAAAAGATAAACAGCTGGGGCTCAAAACAGCCCTGAATGACTGGTTGCTCCTGCTTGTATGTAATGGCTAGGTATCTGGGGAGTAAAGTAATCAAAATAAACCTACATAGGGGATTTTATGTATCCTTTTTATCCCATTGCAGGTCAAAACACTGTTCTGACACTTAAAAATACTTCAAGGTTTACTGCAGGTTTTCTGAATAGGCAAATTCTCTCAACCCTGTGCCTGTCACCAGTCTCTAGATGTGCACAAAGCATACCATAGGTCTAAAGATATCAGGAGTGGCCAGCCCAATGAGCCCTCTGCATTTTCATGTTTTTTTCCATTTCATCTGAATGACATGCATATGTTCAGGGTGGCATTAAGTAAGGCCTATTGATCAGGGGAATGGATGGCTGACTGGAGAGGAGATAGTTTTCTAGTAATCCCAGGTGAGCCTCCCAGCTGCTGTGTCCTTGAATGAATCGCTAATTTGCTTCAGTAAATACTCAGCTAGCTACATAAATGCAAACTTAATGAGGCCGTGTCATGCACTTGCATGTTAGTGGATTGGTTGGTTTCTGTCACTGTATAGTGTGTTAACTAGCTAGCTAATCCACCTTGTGTAATTATGCTCCTTACTAATGTAATCCTTGGCATAGCATGCTAGCATTGTTATCAATAAGTTTAAGTTTGTTAAACCCAGTCATTATGCTTTCAGGAAGATAATCAGCCAAATATGGCCTACTCAATAATGGCTAGAGAGGAGGTACACAGCACAGCCATGTCATGGAGTGTTCTGTCTAAACAGGCCCGTTGGGGCCAGAGAAGGTTCTGGAAGCCTCTTGTCTCTCTGGTATGACCAGTCATGTGGCATCACTTCCCATTATTTTCAGGATGAGAGGAGCCCCCTCCACATTCTACAAACAACAAACACTAAAATAGGCAACTCCATATCTTGCCCAGTTAGAGTCCTATGATATTGACCTACAGTATCTATCGTATAATACATTTAGTGCCTGCAAGGAATGTGATCATGTTGTTTTCAAGGGTAGGTTTTTAGATGTAGGATATTTGTTCTGTATGTAGGGCAGTGCAATGAAGTGTTGAGTAGTGTCTGGCTGTTCCCAGAATGGGACCCTCTGTGTGAAACCTAAGGTCAGTTAGTGGTGCTCCCTCTCTCAGGCCCTGACCGTTGACGTGACTCATCTCCAGGCTCCCAGTTCTCTGTGTGTATGTGCTGTGAGTGGAATGCGGGGAGTGGGGGAAAACCGGGGGGGTTTCTAGGCGGGGGTTAATAGTAGCAAGTCTTCACATCTCAGGAAAGTGTGTGCGTGCATGCGTGTGAAGAGGAACCAGAGCAGGAACAAGAAGAGTAATAACATACTGTTGATTTGTGTGGATGAGCAGTTTAAAGAACAGGTTTAGAGACCAGTTCAGGCTGCTGTGGAGTGTAATAGCAGGATGGCAGGCAGGGTCTCTCTATAGCTCTGCATAGTGCATAGCATACCCAGAGAAGAGCTACACTGGGGATCAGGCCACATGCCTCCGGTTGTTTTTAGCAGTGAAGCCAAGCCCCTCTTCCAGAGGCCAGCTCATCTGACCACTCTCTCTGGGCTCACCATCTCAGTGAGCCCATTCTGCAGGTCTGGAACCCCAATGGAGAATTTCACCCACTTGGCTTGACTGACTGGAGCTTTAGTGGCCCTGTTAATTTCTCCCATGTTCCCTCTGTCCCACAGACACACGATTAGCTTGCCCGTGATTGATTGTTCCCTGACTGTGCTCCTCTGTAGATTTATTCAGGTTGTGCAGTGTGACTTATTTTAAACGGTGTTATCCAAGAGTTGATAAGGCTAAACGTACCTGGCCTTTTCAGAAATATTCAGGGGGGAAGAGATCGGGGGGGAGATCAGTAAGGGGGGGAAGAGATCAGTAAAGGGGGAAGAGATCACTAAGGGCCCTCTAAGAAATAGAAAAGGGCTGTCTTTTTCAGAGAGTGTGTAAATATTTGGAGTGTGATACAGATGGGTTTATATAAGCATTGCTCTCTCTCTCTCCCTCACCCCAGCCCTTGCTCTCCATCTCCCTCCTCCCTCTCTGGTGCTCCCTCACTTTCTCTATCACTCTTCCTCCCTCCCCCTCGCTCTCTTCCTTAATCTCCCTCCCTCCGCTCTCTCACTGTATCGCTCCCTCTCTCTCCCTGTAGATATCCCTCACTCCCTTCGCTCTCTCTCCCCTTATCTCTCTCCCTCTCTCTTCATGCTAGGTTGGCCATATTCTCCCTAGGTATTTCCGGGAAGTGAATGAGCAGAGTGTTGTTAGTTAACGAGAGGGTGTGTGTGTGTGTTTTATTTCCCCATCTTCGCCTGCACCTCCCAGAGATGCCCTGGCTTGCAGGAGAATGCAGAGAAGGGCTGTTTCTGAAGGGGGAGGTGTAGCGAGGAGTACTGGATGTGTAGGTCAAAGAGCAGCAGGATGAGCAATACCGGTTTTCCGCTAAAAGATCCTTTGTTTACTGTGCAGAGAGGATAATGGTTGGGATAGAGGGTGTGAGTATGCATAAGTGCCATATTCAGTATCAGTGAATGCTTTGGATTTTGGTGCAGAACATGCAGCTTGCGCTTCTGTCTTGCTGTGATGTAGTACCAGATGCTTCATAATGTTTGTTTCCACACACAGTCCATTTAGTCCCTTAATTGTGTCGCCCTCTCCCTCCTCCCCCCAGTACCATAGCCTTTATACACAGTCCATAGATCCCGTCCCTGCAGTTAGCCCCACATTACCCCACTGCCGAGCCCTCTCTAAGCCCTCGGGCATTTGGCAGAGTGCGCGTGGAGATGGCAAAACCCTGGTCCTGCCAAGCCCCCAGTTCCCACAGTGTTCATGTTTACTGTGTTCTGTTTTCCCCTCGCCCCCACCCCTCAGAGGCCACGGTGGTAAACAGGTATTTACAAAATAATCCCAGGTCTACGTTGTGGGTAATTAGGTGCTTGTCCCTGGTGGGCTAGCCTGCTCCCTGGGCCCCGAGGTGGGCTAGCCTGCTCCCTGGGCCCCGAGGTGGGACAGAGGAGGAGCAGGTGCCAATTACAGTGCAATCAAGCCACACCCCCTGTACTAGCTCTCTGTGTGTACCATCTTCACTGCTCCACATGGGTGAGAACTGCCCCATGGGACATGCCATGGCTTTTCTTCCTATTTTCTGCATTGCCAACATTAGAAGTTGCACTAATAGGTTTTTGTTGCCTTCCGTTCTTTTTCGTTTGTTGTGAAGTGTGTCCGTCTGACAGGAAATGGAATGGACTGCAGTATGAGCTAATGGGATCCCCCCCACATCACAGCACCGATGCAGCCCACAGCAGTTAGAATGGCATTTCCTCTGCTGAATTGTGTGAGAAGACGGAGTGTGAGTGGACACACTCTCTCACACGCCTGCTTATTAGAAGGACTTCTTAGGCCTACATGGCTGTGTGTGTGTGGCGCTGCTATTGTTGTGCACACACACACTGGTCTCACTGGAATAGCAGCAGCCCACCATGCTTGTCTGTAATCTTATTGTTTTAATGATGCAACCTGTGGTTTAGTGGTTCCAGCAGCAGCCCTGTGTTGAGAGGAGCAAGAGTCTCTCTGCTCCTGGCTCTCCCCTTCCCTCAGCCTGGTCTTGGCCATCAGGCCTGGTTCACTGCTCTCCCTCTTCCCCAGCCTCATCTCTCCATGTCTCCATGACAGGCTGCTTTACGGCAGGCACTTTATCCCCTAGGCTCCCCCCTCTCATCCTGCTTTACGGCACACTGATACTCTCTGGACTCCCACATCACACAAGATAGCGGAAGGCAGGAGGAAAGAGTGAGGCAGTGAGATGCGGAGAGAGGAAGACTGCAAAAGGGAGAGGGAAGAGAGCACAGTCAATAATGCACAATGGTTGTGACTTGAGCAAATGTGTGTGGTAGCTGAGGCTAAATGAGGTAGAGGTGTTTCTGTGTGTTGGATGTTGAATTGTGTTTTCCACAAGGTTGTTTTTTAGTGGGTGTGGTGGAAGAAACCATGTGTGTAAAACAAACATGATCTTTCTATGTGGTTCTCAAAAGTTTGCACAGCTGTGTGTCTCTCTCATACGCACGGCTGTGTGTAGACTGTCTTTTTGAATAAGCTGCAGCGCTAGCACTCATGTCAGCTAGCTCTTATTTACATTCCAGCCAGGTGTTCCAGCAGCTCCCATAGTGAGCCCGATTTGTGCTCATCACACAGAAAAAGCCGTGTGGACCATCCCCTGCCTCCAAATGACAACGTTTCAACTTTCCCTTTTAGTACATAAATGACATCATAAAATGAACTGTTGTTCATATATTTATTTAAAGGACAATCAGGCTGGGAAAGCAAGAGATTTGCTTTGGGAGGAAAAATAGGCTGAATTGTCTGGATTGTCTCACTTCTCCATGAAGTCTTATGGACTGGTTCTCATCCACTGACCACCGGTCTCCAGTGAGAGGGCTGTGTGGTCAGCAATCTCATAGAATTGTTACAATACCGTAGCCCAGGCCCGGGGTCCAGATAACCTGGCATTATCTGGTTGTTTACCCCCCTCTCCCCTCCTTCCTCTCTAACTGGCTGTGTGTTTGTGTCTACAGGCCTCGCTCGGTGGGGGGCCACGGCAGGATGTACTGGGGCCCCAGCTGCTCCCAGAACCGACCCCAGGAGCTGCGCAGCCGCCACCGCCTCTCTACCGTCATTCAGCCGCTGCGCCAGAGCGCCGGGGAGGTGGTGGACCTCACAGTGGACGAGGATGGTGAGCATGAGGACGTGCCGACCCCCAATACCACTCTGAGATGAACTATATGATGTAACAGTCACATAGACGTCCTAGACTTGGCCTCTGTTTTTCCACTGTCTTTTCTTTCAAAGCTAGGCTCATTTGTCTTTCAACACAAAGGCGAGTTTACAGTAGTCCTCTGAGGCATTTGTCCTCTTAAGGACAGTCATTTTTATATGAGCAACATACAAATGGTTGCATGTTCTCTCTCTCTGTGTGTGTCAGTGTCACACACACACACGGATACAGAGAAGCAAGTTTACTCTTGAGGCAGAAAGACAATAGATCTAGTGATTATATGTGTAAAAATCAATTACATTTGGGAACAGTTTTTTATAGATGCTGCTTACGATAGCCGGACTGTCGCACAGCGTGTGAATGTGGGCGTCCAATACTAGGATTTAGATGAGTTTTAATGCTTTCTTACATGATCCAGCTCAACACTGCGTAGGAGGTTGGGAAATATTACATGTCAAATTAAATACTCTCATTTACACTATTGTTTAATAGGATTAGCTAGCTTCTTCCACACATCTCTCCAAACCTGGGAGCGAGTGGGTGTCGCTAACTTGAAATAAGAATTGTCCTGTCATCACAATTCAATTTGAAATGTTCCCGTAAGCGAGCACTGTTTAATAATGATTCATCTGTATCTTTTCATCAAATGGAGGGATATTAATAGCGACCGTGCCCCTGAGAGCGACTGCTCTTTCATTTGTTGGCTTTTACACATCAACCCAATGCATTTCTGATGCATGTCATTTCATACTGTCAATCCTATCATGTTTGTAACATGATAAGATGTCACAGTAATGCCTGCCACTGGAGCAGTAGCCAGAAGCATGCTCTTCATTGTAAATGTGGAGGCATTAGGCACAATGAATGAAATACACCTGGCAGTATTAAAGCTTATGTGGGTAAAGGGTTTCACTCTGGATTTAGGGGACATACAGCCGACTCCTGATGAGTATAGCCTACATTGAATTACAAAGTCCATTGAAGAGCTGTGTATTTAATCATCCCCAATTCATACTACATCTACTTTGTGCATGACACAAGTAATTTTTCCAACAATTGTTTACAGATAGATTATTTCAATGTATCACTATTCCAGTGGGTCAGAAGTTTGCATACACTAAATTGACTGTGCATTTAAACAGCTTGGAAAATTCCAGAATAGAATGTCATGGCTTTAGAAGCTTCTGAAGAGTCAATTGGAGGTGTACCTGTGGATGTATTTCAAGGCCTACCTTCAAACTCAGTGCTTCTTTGTTTGACATCATGGGAAAATCAAAAGAAATCAGCCAAGACCTCAGAAAAAATTTGGAGACCTCCACAAGTCTGGTTCATCCATGGGAGCAATTTCCAAACGCCTGAAGGTACAACGTTCATCTGTACAAACAATAGTACACAAGTATAAACACCATGGGACCACGCAGCCGTCACACCGCTCAGGAAGGAGACGCGTTCTGTCTCCTAGAGATGAACGTACTTTGGTGCGAAAAGTGCAAATCAATCCCAGAACAGCAGCAAAGGAGCTTGTGAAGATGCAGGAGGAAACGGATACAAAAGTATCTATATCCACAGTAAAACAAGTCCTATATCAACATAACCTGAAAGGCCGCTCGGCAAGGAAGAAACCACTGCTCCAAACCCGCCATAAAAAAAGCCAGACTACGGTTTGCAACTGCACACGTGGACATAGACCGTACTTTTTGGAGAAATGTCCTCTGGTCTGATGAAACAAAAATAGAACTGTTTGGCCATAATAACCATCGTTATGTTTGGAGGAAAAAGGGGGAGGCTTGCAAGCCGAAGAACACCATCCCAACCGTGAAGGACGGGGGTGGCAGCATCATGTTGTGGGGGTGCTTTGCTGCAGGAGGGACTGGTGCACTTCACAAAAAAAGATGGCCTCATGAGGAAGGAAAATTATGTGGATATAGTGAATGCAACATCTCCAGACATCAGTCAGGAAGTTATAGCTTGGTCGCAAATGGGTCTTCCAAATGGACAATGACTCCAAGCATACTTCCAAAGTTGTGGCAAAATTGCTTAAGGACAATGAAGTCAAGGTATTGGAGTGGCCATCACAAAGCCCTGACCTCAATCCCATAGATAATTTGTGGGCAGAACTGAAAAAGTGTGTGTGTGAGCAAGGAGGCCTACAAACCTGACTCAATTACACCAGCTCTGTCAGGAGGAATGGGCCAAAATTCACCCAACTTATTGTGGGAAGCTTGTGGAAGGCTACCTGAAACGTTTGACCCAAGTTAAACAATTTAAAGGCAATACTACCAAATACTAATTGAGTGTATGTAAACTTCTGACCCACTGGGAATGTGATGAAAGAAATAAAAGCTGAAATAAATCGTTCTCTCTACTATTATTCTGACATTTCTTAAAATAAAGTGGTGATCCTAACTGACCTACGACAGGGAATTTTTACTAGGATTAAATGTCAGGAATTGTGAAAAACTGAGTTTAAATGTATTTGACTAAGGTGTATGTAAATTTCCGACTTCAACTGTACATACATTATTCTCACCAGATGTATAGGCTTACTCCAGTTCAGTTCATACATTCATGACAGCCCCAAGCCATTGCATATACACCTTTTAAAAATTACCTGAAATCCCTCCTCTTTAGGAAAGTCCTCCATTAGATATAGCTGTGTTCCTTGTAGTGTCATCTGGGTACTTTGTTTCAGTTTCTCTGTCTAGTTGTTTATTGTTTTTATTTATTTCAATGAAAAGCTAATTATACATTCAATTTATTATTATTATTGTATATCAGGTGTCGACTGACTGTTTTTGCTTAACCATTCCAACATCCTACATATCTCTGGCTAATGGTTATGTTTTCCCAGACCAGTTTGCCCCCTAACCTGAGGCATTAGCAAACCAGACCAAAGCATTAATGTGACTAAGTCCAATTTGGTGCATTTTCTTTTTGGTCTCGCACCGTGTGACTGATAACAGAATAACAGAGCAGTGTGAGATATGAGCCTATTTGCATTTCTTTGGAGGAGGAGGAGAAATTAATTTGTGAGTATGAAAAGCAGATGGAGCGCACACTGTGGAATGCTAATGAGGTCGCTTCTCCCTGGCTGCCAAGCCACTGCAGCCAGTCTACACACCAGGGTTTCCGTTAGCCGGTAATAGCCAGCTTTTGGCCGATTTTAAAAATAAATAAATAGAAAGCAGATAAAATTGCTGTGTGTATAGTAGGCTTACACTGAGTGTCCAAAACGTTAGCACACCTTCTTAATATTCAGTTGCAACCGCTTTTGCCATCAGAACAACCTCAATTTGTCGGGCCATGGACTCTACAAGGTGTCGAAAGCGTTTCACAGTGATGCTGGCCCAAGTTCACTCCAATGCTTCCCACAGTTGTCAAGTTGGCCGGATGTCTTTTGGATGGTGGACCATTCTTGATACACACAGGAAACTGTTCATTGTGAAAAACCCATCAGCGTTGCGGTTCTTGACACAAACCGGTGCGCCTGGCTCCTACTACTATACCCCATTCAAAGCCTTAAATATTTTGTCTTGCCCATTCACCCTCTGAATGGCACACATACACAATCCTTGTCTCAGGGCTTAAAAATCCTTCTTTAACCTGTCTCCTCCCCTTCATCTACACTGATCTGAAGTGGATTTAACAAGTGACATCATAGTTTTCACCTGGATTCACCTGGCCAGTCTTTCATGGAAGGAGCATGTTTTGTTCACTCTGTGTATATTCGTTATGTAGGCATATCTTATTTATCACACGCATACAGATACAGAGCCTTTGATCGGAAAATCTCTCAGAGCGCGAGAGCTGTTGCTACAGCATCTCAAACAGCAAACGAATAGGCAACGGAAGACACGCTTCATCAGCGCGCCACACACCACTTTGCAATTAGCTAGAGGTAGTATGCATTTTGAAAATAGATACTTAATTGTTTTCCCCATTTTGTTGCATTACAACCTGTAATTTAAATAGATTTTTATTTGGATTTCATGTAATGGACATATACAAAATAGTCCAAATTGGTGAAGTGAAATGAAAAAAATTACTTGTTTCAAAAAATGTATAAAAGGAAAAGTGGTGGTGTATTCACCCCCTTTGCTATGAAGCCCCTAAATAAGATCTGGTGCAACCAATTACCTTCAGAAGTCACATAATTAAATTGCACACATGTGGACTTTATTTAACTAAGTGTCACATGATCGGTCACGTGATCTCAGTATATTTACACCTGTTCTGAAAGGCCCCAGAGTCTGTAACACCACTAAGCAAGGGGCACCGCCAAACAAGCGGCACCATGAAGACCAAGGAGCTCTCGAAACAGGTCAGGGACAAAGTTGTGGAGAAGTACAGATCAAGGTTGGGTTATAAAAAAATATCTGAAACTTTGAACATCGGAGTATCTGTCCATAGGACCACTTTAAGCTGTATGCTCCACAGAGCTGGGCTTTACGGAAGAGTGGCAAGTAAAAAGCCATTGCTTAAAGAAAATGAATAAGCAAACACGTTTCGTGTTCGCCAAAAAGCATGTGGGAGACTCCCCAAACATATGGAAGAAGGTACTCTGGTCAGATGAGACTAAAATTTAGCTTTTTGGCCATCAAGGAAACGCTATGTCTGGTGCAAAGCCAACACCTCTCATCACCCCGAGAATACTATTCCCACAGTGAAGCATGGTGGTGGCAGCATCATGCAGGGGTTTCAACCTGTTTCAGGCTTCCAGAGATTTGAGACTGGGACAGAGGTTCACCTTCCAGCATGACAATGACCCTAAGCATACTGCTAAAGCAACACTCGAGTGGTTTAAGGGGAAACATTTAAATGTCTTGGAATGGCCTAGTCAAAGCCCAGACCTTAATCCAATTGAGAATCTGGGGTATGACTTAAAGATTGCTGTATACCAGCGGAACCCATCCAACTTGAAGGAGCTGGAGCAGTTTTTCCTTGAAGAATAGGCAAAAATCACAGTGGCTAGATGTGCCAAGCTTATAGAGACATGCCCCAAGAGTCTTTTAGTGCTGCAAATGGTGGATCTACAAAGTATTTACTTTGGTTGAATAGTTATTTTTCGCTGATGTTTTCTGTTTTGTGGTCTTATTTCTTTTTTGTTTCACAATAAAAAATATTTTGCATCTTCAAAGTGGTAGGCATGTTGTGTAAATCAAATGATACAAACCCCCCAAAATCTATTTTAATTCCAGGTTGTAAGGCAACAAAATAGCAAAAATGCCATGGGGGGTGAATACTTTTGCAAGCCATTGTATGAGGCAAGTCTTAATTTGCTTCAAAGTAGCCTATCCAAAATCAGACCATATCCGTGAAGGCAATCATTTGATATAAACTTTCTTTCATTGTCCGGTAGCCAAAGGCACAATCCTAGTCATATTAGCAAACCATGCAGGTTGTTGCATATTAGATCTCCCCTCTTTCTAAATTTCCGCAATCACGTGCCCTTTTGACAAGTGTTTTCCCGCTAATTGGGTTATGGAACAAACATTCGCACGTTGCTTACTGCCTTGTGCGCATTGCTGCGCAAATTATAGTTTATCAACATTTTAAGCTAAATGTTCTAATCTGTTGCATCAGACTCATTGCTTTGTAACGTTTGTTTTATGTAGCCTAGGCATACTGGTTGTATGAATTTGGGATCTATCGTTCCGCAATTGTCCCAGAGTTTTTGGAATAGGCTATTTCTTTCTCGACAAGCTGACCAATAGAATAGGTCAATGTTCTACTATGGGGGATAGTAGATTGACATAGGCTAGTGATTTTGCTGTTCTTTACTTGTCTTGTTAGCTGAGGAAAAGTAAATGTGGACAGTTATTCTAACCTCTTTAAAGTGCACATCAGAATTTGGTAAGAAGGACTGCACGTTATTGCGTCCTTGATTTGCATGTTCTGTTTTTTTGAATTACCGTAAGTGATTTCTGTCACTCTGAGCACTTTGGGTGGACGCCCGAATAGGTTATGCACCCAATGCGTATGGGTCCGGTAAATTAAAATGCTGCCGGTCAAATGTCCGGCGCCACATTTTCCTGACGGAAACCCTGCTACACACACACATACACAGATGGATATGTGTGCTACATAATAAATTCCCACCTATTTACTCTGTTTACTTGTCTGTCTTCCCTACCTCAGATCTCTCTGTCGTGCCATCCACCTCTGACAGCATTCACCCTCAGACTGTCAGCTCCTCCTCTTCATCCTCCTCTCATCATACCTCTACCTCAGAGCCCCACGATGCTCCGGGCCCCTCCACCAGCTGCCCTGGTCAAGCCCCAGACAGCACGCTGGCACAGGGGCCAAGGGGTACTGCAGGCACGGAGGGTAAGACAGACCATAGACTCTCCAGAAAGCCATGATGTCAACCTTGTGTGCCTTTTATAAGTTTAGTAATCTTCCCTGTGGGTCATCTATGAATAATGATTGAAGCTTAAAGGTGTTTTCCATCTCTCTATCAGATGAGAGCAGACAAGGCTCATCCGGCGTGGCAG
Organism: Salvelinus fontinalis; assembly: GCF_029448725.1. Lineage (NCBI taxonomy): Eukaryota > Metazoa > Chordata > Actinopteri > Salmoniformes > Salmonidae > Salvelinus > Salvelinus fontinalis. The sequence continues at coordinate 21,728,142 of NC_074699.1, forward strand.
GAGAGAGTGGGGGTGCGGCCATGCCCAGGTTACCCTCCTGCTGCCCGCAGCACTCCCCCTGCGGAGGGCCCTCCCCTGGTCACATGACCCTGGGCCATTCCAGCTGTCTGCAGGCCCAGCCCTCCCAGCAGCCGGGCTCCCAGCAGCACAGCCATGCCCACCACTTCCACCACCACCATCACCACATGCCTCAGCACCCACCTCCACCCACTCTGCCCTTTCCTGAGCCCAGCTGCCCCCTAGAGAGGCCCACTGCCCTGCCTGCACCATGCAGAGGGGGAGGGATCAGCAGCAGCAGCTCCACCCAATACCACGACCAGGTAGGCCTGAGCATCAACACCCTGTTATGTTTTTTACATTGTAGCATTGTTGGAGGTTTGGCTGTTATTTCTGCTTCCTGTTTTGGTTTCCCCAACTTTAATATATCGACCAGAGAATTTATGCATTTCTTATAGCAGTAACATTTTATAAATATAGTCCATATTAAAAATTTGATTTCTTAAATCTTGAAAGTATTTTATCATTTTCTTTTTTGCCCCAAATCTATAAAAGTAGGCAAAATGAATAGAATTTGAGGAGATAAAAGGCTGCCTTTTCCTCCCACAATAGCTGGAGATAAATTAGAAATAATTTATAGTTTTAGTAAACTATGTAAGCCATGTTCTCCCTGGCAGATGGCACCATCGCATTCAAATGTATCTTTGACCAAGTCTTTGTGTATCTAAACAAAAGGTTCCTTCAATATCTGCACTAGCCAATTAATCAAATTCAAGGTGATTTAAAAAGGATTAAGAAGAAAAAAATAGAATAGGAACTGAAACAGACAAATAACTGGTATCTTAACAAAAATGTTACAAAGGATCTAGCTGGCAGCCTCCCTTGAAGCCAGATTCACTGCTGAATAGTTAAAATTCTGCTAATTGTTAGGAGCTGCTGAATTGTATTATTTACCATCAAAGTGGAGCAGTGTGTGGTTAAAGTGTAATGAGTTGGGTTGGGGTTGAGAGGGCTGTGTCTGCAGGTCAGGTTAGGGGCTCCCTCCATAGACCTCCGTCTCTCTGTCTTGATACTCTCTGATTCCTACATAATTCATGCAGGGCTGGGGAAAGTATTCAAAACTGGGCCGTCAGGTCTCTACCATGAAAAGGAGGAAGTAGTTGCATGGGTAAAGCAAAATGCTGTGCCCTTTGATGGGCTTGGCCTACATGTAGGTACCGCCCTCAGCTACAGCTCAGAGAAAGGAGACATACTGCCTGAATAAGGTGAATAAGTCATGTTTTATGCATCAGTCTAAATATGATTATTTATTTGAATAATTCAACGAGGGATGGCTGCTACTATGATTTGAAACTCCATCACTTAGATTTCATTTTCTCAGCCGGTTTACTGCAGTCTAGTCTGTAAAGCCTGTTGTCTTGTACTTGTATCTTGTGCTTTGTGCTGGCTGGACCATGAAGCCCTGTGGTTTTAGTTTAGTGTTTTGCTGGTTAGTTATATATTTTGTCACTACAGAGATCAAAGTCAGACAGTAGCACCATAACATCATTCTGGTTCTACTCTCCATACCTCCCTTCCCTGTATCTCTCTCCCCTATTCTTTCCTTTTCATTCCCTTCCTCTCCTCTCCAACCCTCCTATCTCTGTCTCTCCCCTCCCAAGCAGACTCTGCCGGTCGACCTGAGCAACAGTGGCTTGCGGAGCGGCGGGGGCAGCGGGGCCGGTAGTTTCCATGGCACCTCAGCCTTTGACCCGTGCTGCCCAGGCTCCACGTCGCGGCCCACTGCCTACAACTCCCAGAATGCAACGGGGCCAGGGCCCAGCCAGCCCAGCGCAGTGGTGGACTCCTTCAGCTCAGCCATGGTGGCCCAGCCTCAGCCACAGCCACAGCTATCCACCTGCAGGCACTTCATGCACCCCTCCTGTGAGTAGAACTACATCTGGACTAAAAGGGAAATAGCCTTTTATTTTGGGAGGTGATATAATTTTGTGGTTTCTTTTGTTTAAATGTTGATTTGATAGGAAAATGAAATGCTGCAGTAGTAACTATAGTGTATTATTCCCATGCAGAACCTGCATACTACTGTACTAAACACATGAGCCTTTAGGATATATACATACAGTAACTATTACCACCAGACATTGAAAGATTATGCCGACAACAGCACTCTTGAAACCAGTGCTAATAGTAATTAAGAGAAACACCTGATGTTTAATGTGCTAAGTGCTGCGGGTGTGCTACCAAACAGGCCCTGTTAATTGCTGTTTCTCCTCAGAATAGCTCTGTGTGGAATGAGAAGGAGTGTGGTGGGGTTCCCTGGTGCAGCCATATTTAGAGGGATAATAGGAACTGTTTGGCGCACCTGTCTAGTGCCTACACTCTGTCATGTCAGACAGTCATTCCTGATCCATCCCCCTTCTCTCTGCAGTAGGGAGGGAGACAGACAGACAGAGGCTGGGTCTGTCCGGGGTCTCAGGTGGGAGACCTGCTCAGCACAGGGAACTGCCAGGCAGCATGTTTCAGTGAGGAGAGTCATAACTGATGATGATCAGGTGTCATCATTAGGAATGGGACTTAAAGGCGATCTGGTAACGTGTTACTAACTACTTCTCAACTTTCTCCCACCATTCTCACTCTGTCTCTCTGACACCCAGATGCCCCCCTGGCACGCTCCCTGCACCACCAGCCCTCTAACACCTGCCCCCATTCCCATGGTAACCCTCCTCCCCCTCCTCAGCCCACTCCACAGGGTGACTACGTCATCCCCCACCCCATCCATCCCTTCCACACGCCCCTGCCTTCCCACCCCCCTGGCCACGCCGTGCCCCCACCCCCCCCTGCCCCTCTGCCTGCCCACCACCTCACAGGCTCCAGTGCCCCCCAACACCTGCCCACAGAGCACCAGGCCCTGCAGCACCACATGCCCGCGCTGGGGACCTCTGTGCAGAGGCTGCACCAGCACGAGATGCTGCAGAGGATGGAGGTGCAGAGACGCAGGATGATGCAACACCCCACGTGAGTGTAGCCTCTGTCCAACCCGTCTGATGGCAGCAACACAACTGCTAGCACAGACCGTAGCTTCCAATTGTCTGATTACAGGGACAATATTATGGTGTTTTCCATCTCATGTTTATGATACACCTCTCTTTCTTCTCCTTTCTCCAGACGAGCACATGAGCGCCCCCCTCCACACCCCCACAGAATGCACCCCAACTACGGCCATGGCCACCACATCCACGTGCCCCAGACCATGTCATCCCACCCACGACAATCTGAGCAGAGGACTGCATGGTTAGTACCATTTAGAGCAGTGGAGGGCCAGTGCCTTGCGTGTAGGGCCAAGAGTATTATTTTATTTTTTTACCGACGTATATGTGGCCTGCTGTGTGCAAAGGATATAGTCAGTCATGTATGCCCTCATCTTCACTGTTAAAATGGCACCTGTGATGTCAATATCTATGAGGTGAAAAGGACTGTTGTTGGTCTGGTTCTCTTCTGTAGGGAGCTGGGTATCGAGGCTGGAGTGACCGTGGCGCCATATCCTTCAGGACACCTACACCCTCACCTGCCCCACTACCACCCTCCCCCAAGACTGCACCACTTCCCCATCCCCTTCATGGTGGGTGCACGACTGGCACCCTCACTCTAAGCACACGTGCCTACATTATAATAATTTTGAAGTATGGCTTAGATTAATGATGCTAGCCCTCTATTTATAACATCTGTTTTTTCAAGGATGGTTTGTTGGGCCACATGAATAATGCATTGGCAATTAATGGTGGCCCGTAAGGCATTTCAAGTGCATATTCAACATAACCAGCAGCCTGAAATCAATGGATGCCCCTTTGAAAAGATGTTAAAAGTTAATGTACAATGTCAGAAGATATGAAATTGTGAGACTTCTGTGGTTATCAAAAATGCCGTTTTCGGCAATGCTAACCAGACTTTATTCCCAAGTCAAGCAGTGTCAGCAGACTTAGTTGATAATGCTATATATCCCTATATGTGCTAAATGAACTTTAGCCTACAGAAACAAATGACTGTACTCCACTGAAGTGAACATATTTCCATGGAATTGTTTTGCCTCCCTCACAGCACACTGGCATGTCTGAAGTAACCTACCCGCACATTCGCTACATCTCATCCAGAATGACTGGATTTGGACGAACTTATGAGGTAACACTCGATTAGTAAAGATATAGTAACTAGGGCCTGGAGTTTTTCCTGCACATGTCAGGTGGTGAGGAAACACTCCTGGCCCTGGTAATTAGTTATGAAGGCGCTAAGAGCGTGTTATGGCTGTGGCTTATGAGCTGTGTGGAACTGAGTTGGCTCAGTCTCACGTTGGGTTGTTTTCCTGCCCTTTTCCTCAGGATCTGCTGCATTTAGAGGAGAGATTGGGGACTGTGAACCGAGGGGCCTCTCAGGGAACCATAGAGAGGTGCACTTACCCACACAAGTACAAAAAGGTGAGAGCACTCCTATAAAACTGTGTGTGTGTTTCAGAACATATCCTATTTAATGTAGTTTGATGTGATGTATTTTGTGCATGTCTGCACAAGATTTTATTCTGGGACAGAGTGCACACTCGGTGGTTATTTTGTGCTCCTTTCAAAATATGAATGTATTGCTATCATTAAGTCAGATGCTGTAGAAACTAGAAAGTGTCCCTTTCAACCAAAGTTGCAGCCTTTAGAAAACATTGTAGGGAAAGATTCCATCTAGGTTTCCAAATGTATTTAAATAAGTAACCTAATAACCTGCTGCCCAATACAGAAGGTGTTGGAGACTGAGCGAGACATTGACGAACAGTTAACCCCTGAAGCATGGGCAACTATTGGGAAAAATATGCACGCAACCTCCGACTCGGTGAGAAAAAAACAAACAAATTCAATTTGGAAACATGTCTCTGCTCATTTATAGTTGTTAATGGTAGTAGGTTTGGGGGCAAGGGGATTCGGCAGTAGAAACATTTGATAGATTTTTTTTGTTTTATATTTAAAAAAAACAAAAAACATTCCATATTACCTTGATCCATAGGGATGACATGACATGTTTTGTAGCCAGGACAAAATGACCATTCTCTGTGTCCTCATAGGGATATGTGTTCACCCTCATAATGCTTGTACTGTATACAGTAAGCCCTCTATCAGTCATAAAGGATAGTTTATTCACAAGTTGGTTTGTAGCTGTATTGTTTACACCCTGTGAACCCTGAATACATTTATTGTGTTTGACAGTAACCCTCATAGAATGGTCTCAGCCTTCCCTGTTTGTAATACGTCTTTATAATTTGAATAAAAGTTGTCTTTGTGGAAACTGTGGTGCTGTGTATCTATAATGGTGTTTTCATTAACAGAGAAAGCTGCATGGTAAGCAAGAAGAAGATGAGGGGGCGGACGAAGACACAGAGGAGAAATGCACCATCTGTCTGTCAATACTGGAGGAAGGGGAGGATGTCAGGTACAGTTATACTTTACATTTACATTTTGGCCATTTATCAGACGCTTTTGTCCAGAGCGACTTACAGTAGTGAGTGCATACATTCTCGTACTGGTCCCCCGTGGGAATCGAACCCACAACGCTGACGTTGCAAGTGCCATGCTCTACCAACTGAGCCACACGGGACCATACTGTAGCGTGTTTTTTAATGCGGGGCTGTTTTTGTGTGAGAACGACCACTCCTTTCCCACATTTTCTCTTGATATGCCGTGGAGATTTTCTCAACACCCAAAAGTATAGTAATCAGCAGAAAACTCAATCCTTTGAGTGCCTGAAAATGACTGGTCTCAGAGGACATTTCTGGAGCTCAACATATGTGATCAAGTGAGTTTAAGAGTTTCTGCCCTCTGTTGGTGTAATAATGTAGGAACTGTAATGTATGAATGATAATTTTCCATCTTTCAGCAAACCAAATTAAACATTTTATTCATTGTCATTTCATTCCAACTTCACAGGATTTTTTCATTATGAAGATGGAATTCAAAGTCTATGTCTAACAATATATTCTCTCTTCCACAGACGCCTACCTTGTATGCATCTCTTCCATCAACTGTGTGTGGACCAATGGCTCCTCACCAATAAGAAGTGCCCCATCTGCAGAGTGGACATCGAGGCGCAGTTGTCTGCCGTTGAGAGTTGATGCTGTTTTTCTAACAACTCTTTGTTGGAATTTTCTTTATTTGTTGTTTTGTTTGAATTTTTCTTCAGAACTGCAGTCAACCAAAGAGGGCATGAATTACCTGCGCAGATCCACTATGAGAAAATAAAAACATCAGGCTAAAAAAGCGTTGAGCCTAGAGTGCCAGCTATCACACAGTACAATACTGCTAGAATTGACATCTCCATTAAGGATTTAAAATGTTATTGTATTTATAAAGCTTTTATGTAGCTTTTGATTGTTTCCTCGTGTCATATTTTATTTTTATTTGTTTTATTTTTTGCATGGCTCCTCGCAATGCATTTCTTTGCACATATATTGTGGGCTTCTCATAGCCTAACAACTTGCAGGTGAGGATAGCTGCTCTAGTAAAGAAGCATTTCTATATACCTAATGCCTTGCTTTACTAAAGTAGAACGTTAACCTCCATTTAAAAACATTGCAGGACTCATTTTACCGATCATTGTATTGATTAGTTCATGTTTAGACAATGTGGTTTGCTAGTGGAAGACGTTTTATTTCTAAAAGAAGGTAAATCAAGACATTCCTTAATTAGGAAAATATCATGTTAAACTGATCAGCTGCTGTATTCATGTTCACCCAGTATTTCTAGAGTGGGAATAAACTCAAACTTCACCTCACCTCCCAGAAAATGCACATGCGTGTCTTACACCTCTCCTGCACCACCTTGATTTGACTAAACACCATTCACACGTCATCTAATGTATTTTAAGGAAAAAGAAAATGAATGTCACATCTGTTCTTGACTGTTCTTTTTCAATGGAATGATTGTTGAGGTCTGCTGAGGATACAGTCTGTGTTCTGTTTGGATTTCTCCCTCAGACAGGCCCCAGATGGAAAACTGGGTTCTATAAGGGGATCTCAGGCCCACAGATGCAACCAGTTTCACATGAGCCTACAACCTGGGGATATCTGTTGTTTGGAAACTGGGAATGGCGTTGGTTTTTCCTTGCTTTTCGTTTATCCTCCGTTTCTTTTTTCAGAGGGAAATACACAGAGCTCAGCTCAGAATAATAAATAAGTAGCTGATTATTCTTACGTCCCAGATCATTGTTCTTACCCACACTTTCTCTCTCGTCTCTGTCTCTGTCTCTCTGTCTCTGTAGCTGTGCAGCAGCAATTTCTCTTTGCTGCCATTGAAAAGATAACACTAATATTATTCTCGACTTGCTAACTTGCATATACTTGCACAGGAGAGAACAGACAGGAGTGTTGTATAGAGAGTGCGCTGAGGCCATGTATTTCCACTCTGATTGCTGAGTTTTGGAAAAAATAAATAATTTTGAATGGAGTGTTGGAATGCAGTACTTATGGCAGGTATCCATGCATTCATAGACTTAATGGCACCGGGATGATATTCCATGGGATTTATATTAGTTTTAAAATAATATTAATAAAGTTAGAACTCTTTCCTGTGTCTGTTTATTTGTGCCTTACCGTTCACCTATGCATGTTAGTCCATATTTCACAACTGCACATTCAGAGGGATCTACTGACAAAAATATTGTTAACACTTGGTATTCACACCCCTAGACTTTTTCCAAATGTGGTAAAGCTTGAATTTAAAATGTATTACATTTAGATTTGCTTGTCATTGGCCTCCACACAATATCCCATAATGTTAAAGTGGAATGAATTAAGTTTTTTTTTACTAATGAATTAAAAATGAAAAGCTGAAGTGTTTTGAGTCAATAAGTATTCAACTCTTTTGTTATGGAACGCCTAAATTCCATGAGTAAAAATGTGCTTAAGTCACATAAGTTGCATGGACTCTGTGTGCAATTCTAGTGTTAATATGATTTTTGAATGACTACCTCATCTCTGTACTCCACACATACAATTATCTGTAAGGTCCCTTAGTTGAGCAGTGAATTTCAACCACAAAGACCAGGGAAGTTGACTGAGTGAAAAGAAGTCTGTACAGAATAAAAATATTCCAAAACATGCATCCTGTTTGCAACAAGGCACTAAATTAATACTGCAAAAGATGTGACAAAGTAATGAACTACTAGTCCTGAATACAAAGTGTTATGTTTGGGGGAAATCCAATACAACATTACTGAGTACCACTCTCCATATTTTCAAGAATAGTGGTGGCTGCATCATGTTATGGGTATTCTTGTAATCATTAAGGACCGGGGATTTTTCAGGATAATAAAGAAACGGAATGGAGCTAAGCACAGGCAAAATCCTAGAAGAAAACCTGGTTCAGTCTGCTTTCCACCAGACACCGAGATTAATTCACCTTTCAGCATGACAATAACCTAAAACACAGTTGCTTACAAAGAAGACCGTACATGTTTCTGAGTGGCCGAGTAACAGTTTTGACTTAATTCTGCTTGAAAATCTATGGAAAGATTTGAAAATGGTTGTCTAGCATTGGTCAACAACCAATTTGACAGAGCTTGAAGAATTTAGAAAAAAAATCATGGGCAAATATTGAACAATCCAGTTGTGCAAAACTTTTAGAGACTTACCCAGAAAGACTGTAATTGCTGCCTTAAAGGCTACCAAAGATGATTGCAACATGTATTCATAGGGTGTGAATACTTCTGTAAATTAGATATTTATGTATTTTGTTTACAGTAAACGAGCAAAAAATTATAAAAACATGTTTTCACTAGATGGGTGAGAGAAAAACATATTTAATCTATTTGGAAATCAGGCTGTAACACAACAAAATGTTGAATAAGTCAAGCGGTATGAATACTTTCTGAAGGTACTGTGGATGTAATATAGCAGTACTAAAAATGCCTATTCAACTCACCCCCCCCAAAAATAGTTTGTGCCATGACAGTAAAAGGCATATAAACGGTTTATAATCTGTTTATAAGCCTTATGGCGAATCAAGTAAAGATTAACTGAAGTATCCATCCATGTATCCAAAGAGCCTGCAGCAAGAATAAAAAAACTTATTTTTTATCCATTCTATGTAGATTTTATGAATATTCCCCTTACTTATTACTACTTGTCAATCAGGGAAGACCATGTGTAGTGTTTCTTAATTAGAGTAGCCAAGATTAGCAATTTGGTCAATTCATAGAATGTTATTTTGGCCAAGTGGATTTATCAGCAATATTGAGATGTGGCCTCTGCTGAGCAATAAATCCAAGCTGCAGACACTTTTTATTTTTCCTTTATTTAACTAGTAAGGCAGTTAAGAACAAATTCTTATTTACAATGACAACCTAGGAACAGTGGGTTACTGCCTTGTTCAGGGGCAGAACGACAGATTTTTACCATGTCAGCTTGGGGATTCGATCTAGCAACCTTTCGGTTACTGACCCAACGCTCTAGGATACCGGGGGCCTAAGGTTGTGTAAATGGTATGGTGTGTGTTGCAAACATTGATGCAACTATTTTTTCTCTTTTCTTCAAATGACATTTCAAAAGACATTCAAATGGCATTGCATTTTGTAATTTAAAAGGAAAGTGTCGTTTTTGGATGAGTAGTGTCAATTTCTCTTTGATTGGGTCGTCACTAGCTAGCTACCCCAGCCACAAAGTCATAAAACCCGCCTATTTCTACAATTGATCTTCTTAAAATGTAATTTGAAACATAACCTTAACCCTAACTTTAAACACACTGCTAACCGTATGCCTAAACCTAACCATTTGTATTCATGAATTTTGACTGTATAGCCAATTGTGACCTTGTAGCTGTGGTAACTAGTGGAAACCCTTTGATAGGGGTGTTCGTTCGTTGTCTAATAGGGTGGGGGTTCTTATAGATTTTTCTTTATTTTTATTCATAATACAAATCAACAACTTACATTTCTACAGCATACAAAACAGAACGCAGGTATTAACAATAAAATAATAAAACATACAAAAAATATCAGTGAAATAAAAAATAAAAAAAAACAATTCTAGTGCAATTGTAATCACTCTGAAAAAATATCATTATAATGATTCAGGAAAATGTTATTCTCGTTGTTGTTCACAAGGGATAATGTTTTAATAAGATAGTTAAATTCAATCATAGAAATATGTCATTTTGGTATAGAATTTTGGAATTTTTGTTTGTGTATGAAGTATTTGGCAACAAGAATAAAAAATGTACAATAATTTCAGTGGTCTTGTTATCATTGCAATGGTAACATATTATATCTTTCATGTCAAAAACATAGGCAGTGTTCATAATGGTAAATAAGTATTTTGCAAGGTTTTTCCAAAATTCTGAAACAAATTTACATTCAAAGAACAAGTGAGACAGATTCTCACCTTCTTTTTCACAGAAAACGCAGATATCATCAATAGTCACAAATTTGGATATCATAGAATTACATGGATATATCTTATGTAAAATTTTGAAATGCACTTACTCAACTTTGTTTGGTATACAGTATTTGTACGGCCTTAACCATGCATTTTTCCAGACAACGTCAAGAATAAGCATGTCTTGGATTTTGTTGACATAAATTACACTTTAAAGATAAACTGGTTGAAAAGATGTTTGATCAATACTGATTCAATATGGTATTTCATTCCAAATAATGTTTTTAATAAGTTGGGAGGTCTTCAATTTTTACTGAAATGTAATTATATTCCTGAAAGATTACCTGCTAAATTGGCTAGGTTTCACCAACAAGCTTTAATGGCCTGGAAAATATGTTTCCTGCACAATTTTTCCTCACATAAAGCTCTTTTGGGGAATAATTCAGACATAACTATAAGGAATAAGTCATTGTTCTACCCCAGCTGGCATGAGAGGAATATTGACTTTGTTCTTGATATTTTCGACAACAAGGGTAATATTCTCACATATGAACAATTTATAACATTGAAAGAGTTTCCAATACCTTTCAGAGTTATTTCTGTGATCAAAGCCGTTCCCAGTGGTCTAACTACACTAATGAAAACTCAGCTTAGTTTTGGGAATGATCACAACGTTTATCCAGAACTCAGATTGGAAGGTGTGGGCTTACTTGAGAGATCTTAATAAATATATAAGACAACTTCTTCATTCACGAAACCAACTTACACCGAGAGGAAAGTTTTTCTGGTTCTTATCATAGATATCCGTTCTGATTGTGACTGTGTGACGTCATTCGCTAATGTGTTTTTGTGTGCATGTTACTCACAGCTAACGTTACTGGCGATATATAGTTATCTTTTAGTTAGCTAGCCAATTTGCTATCTAGTAGGTAACGTTAAGCAACTAGGAAATAAACCCTGGCAAACGAGCGTATGCCTTGCCTAAAATAAAGTTACTTAACCGGCCAAAACATTTAGCTTGGTAAACTAAGGTTACCTAGTGTAATTGCGCATGGCTAAATAATTTGTCGTTACTTAGCCTTCGCTTGCTAGCTAACATGACAAAAACTGCCGACTTCTTTTAATTAAATATGTTTTGTGTTCACTTTTTTTGGGGGTGGGGGGACGCAGACAACCAAACACTAATGTGAAAAGCAAACGTAACTGGAGCAAGAAGGGCTGTGTTTGGAGAGCTGTCCAACTTTCCCAATGCCAGCAAAGCGGTGTTGTTCAAGGTATGTTGTCTTACCCGGCGTTGTTTGGTCCATTGTCTGTGATTTCACTAGTTACTCATTTGCACACTAGTATTTCTACTTGCACATCGATCACTCCAGTGTTAATTTGCTGAATTGTAATTACTTCGCTACTATGGCCTGTTTATTGCCTTACCTCCTTACGCTATTTGCACACAGTATATAGACTTTATCTATTGTGGTGTTAATTGTACGTTTGTTTATTCCATGTGTAACTCTGTTGTTTTGTCACACTGCTTTGCTTTATCTTGGCCAGGTCGCAGTTGTAAATGAGAACTTGTTCTCAACTGGCCTACCTGGTTAAATAAAGGTAAAATGAAAAAAGGTTCTCAAACATGCTTCTCTATACTCTCTACAGAAGACTGTTCCTGCCAAGGCCTCAACCAAACAATCTATGAACCAACAAGACCAGCCAGCAGCTGTTTGGCCTAAACGTTCCCCATTGCCTCAAGTTCCTCAGCCTGAAGTGTCTGCTAATGTGTCCATGAAAAAGGCATTGTGCCAGGCGTTCTCAGTAGCTCTGCTTGCTGTAGAAGACATTGACGAAGGGGATTCAGACCTGCCACAACTGTGGTCTGAATATATAAAGGATATCTATAGATATCTGCAGCGCCTTGAGGTAACTTTTTATTTTTTTTCTCTTTTCTCTAGGCTAACATGGTGATGACTCATTAAATATTTTGTACTGGTCTCTAAGACAATCTTGAAATGTCTTTCGCAACAGACCCAGCAGTCTGTCCGGCCCAAGTACATGAATGGCTATGAGATCAATGGACGCATGTGTGCTCTCCTGATTGACTGGCTGATTCAGGTGCACTCCAGGGTCCAGCTATTGCAGGAGACTCACTATCTGACGGTGGCAGTCCTGGATTGCTTTCTTCAGGTAAGCCTTGTAAAAAATAAAATGGTGTATCCATGTTTATATATATTTTTTAACCCGCTCTACTGTCTAGGTGCAAACTATTGGCCGCAAGTAGCTCCAGCTGGTTGGTGTGACTGCCATGTTGTTGGCTTCCAAGTATGAAGAGATGTATTCCCCGGAGATTTGGGATTTTGTTTACATCACAGACAATGCATTCACCAAGGCCCATATTCGGGAGATGGAGCAGCTGATTCTGCAAAGTCTGAACTTTGAGCTTGGACGGCCTCTACCCCTACACTTCCTCAGGAGAGCCTCCAAGGCTGGCAATGTAGGCTACTCAATGACATGCATGTTTTCATACAATTTTCTTTATGGGTGTGGTTATTCAAATCACCCCATCAACATTAACTGCAATTATTTGTTAGAGGTGGAAAAGCCAACCACTGACGGGTTACCAGAAGGTTACAGTAATACCAGTCGTCTTTTCAGGCTGATGTTGAGAAGCACACCTTAGCCAAATACCTCATGGAACTGACCCTCCTTGACTATGACATGGTGCACTACCACTCTTCTGAGATTGCTGCTGCCTTGTGCCTCCCAGCTGCTGATTGATGAGCTCAACTGGGTACGGTACTGTTTGGTGGCAATTATTGGCATGGTCCACTCTGTATCAGAAATGATTTACAAAATTCAACCTGGTGTCTAACTGATTTGGTGCTAGCAACAGATATGGTCTGTGTTTTTACTATTGTTTCCACTCCCTGTGCAGACTCCAACACAGGAGCATTACTCTACCTATAATGAGAACCACCTCAAGCCAATCATGGAGCACATCGCCAGGAACATAGTTTCTGTCAATGAAGGGAGAACAAAGCTTCAGGTAAGTGGTCCTCTGATGGCTTGACCTTGTTGTAGTGATCTAAACTTGTGCAATTGGCTTTGGGTAAATTGATACATGTTAGCTCTTGGAAAAAAACATTGACTAATTGTGTTCCAGGCTGTCAAGAACAAGTATGCAAGCAGCCGACTAATGAGGATCAGCCTCATCCCTCAGCTGACGTCTACCTTTGTAAATGACATCGCTGCTGCTCTGCTCCCAGAACCTAAACCCTAATGTCATGATGTGAATGTGGACTGCTGCACTTTTATTTTTAAGAAAATCCTTTGTGAGATGGCCTTTTTGGACTGCTGCTTTTAAGTACATTTAACTTTGTACAATTAAACCTTGTTTTGAACCCTTTTAAATATAATCTAGATGTGTTTTGGTTGTTATGCTTTTAAACATGGCTGTGTAGCAATTAAGTTTTAGTTGCTGTTGAAATTGTCATTAAAAGCCACGCAAATTGGTTTCAATTTTATTCTTACGGAGTATCGACGGGTAAACGCCATCTGTAGTCAAAGTACAATAACTTGTTCCAATAACCATATGGGCCTGCCAATTTTATTCATAAGACAATTAACTTTACATCAGCATAATCTTGAAGTTCATTAGTCTGAACAGCTTGTTCCTACAGCAGGATTTATAGCCCAGTGTTCCTGAACACACAGCTACACCAGGATGTTGCATAGTCCCAGATCTGTTCGCATGTAGTTTTGTCGACACGATAATTACTAGGGAAAGGAGTTTCCTAACCAGCTAGGGCATAACAGGATAAATAGGCTAGTTAAAGTATTTATGCAAAAAACACTAACATCTACTTTATAATGCAGATTTAGTACATGCTTGACGCTTGATATTGCACAACTCAAGCCTGAAAAAAGCTGTTTTAGGGCTCTCTTCAATCCATAATGCTGAAGATGTGAATGGCAAATGCGTCATGTCGGCTCAATCGGGATTTACCTTTATTTCAACAGAGCGTCCAAGATGCTTTTATGGATTGAATCCAGACCTAAATTATTTGATGCATAAAAGCTGTGGAAACCAGAAAGAAAAGATCGTTCAGTTCCATAAGCGTGTGAAGTGAGTGGAATTTTTACTTTCACCTGAAAGAAACGCCATTCACCGTCTAATGACCCATACTGTGCACTTAAATCTAAATGGAAATGAAAATATCAAAAGCAGCAAACTTTGAATAAAAATTAAATCCTGCAGTGAAACACTTAATTTAAATTGTAACAAAGTATTGACTTAATTCCTAAATGTCAAGAGATGCACATACAGGCATTTTAGATCTGTAAACAAATTATCCTCCAGTAACTAGGCCCATCACTAGTCAGGCAATCTTTCAAAACATCCAAGGATTACTAGCTGTGGCAGGAGTTAAGTCTGTCCAAGTTAGTACCTGTAGCTACTGATAAAGTGCTTATAAACCAGACAATATACAGTGTGGCCCTACAGTTCTGGAAATAAGAGCGGGGAGATTCCTGAAGACATTTACCTTTGTCACACTGCATTTCCTTTTCCCGAAAGTGATTGCATCCGTTTACTTGACTAATAGGAATTGGTTAACAAACACATTCGATCATTGTTTTTCTAGGGAAATGCATTGCCGAAGTTTATAAAATCACAGTGCAATGAACTATTAATGTCCATTTTATGCAGAAATTTGTCAACAGATTTCTATAGCCAATACCATCTGTAAATTCATCTTAGCAGCACAAATCCCCATTGAAAACTATATTGAACTAAAACAGACAGTGGCTTCTTGGAAACAACCCCGAATTCATGTTAAAACCCTTTCATTTCCAAAATGAGAAATAATTACAACCTGGTTCCACATATCATGCATCCAAAATATCACCATGAAACCATAGCGAAGTGAAAAAGGGAAGGGAGAATGTAGAAAACTATATAAATACAATAAATAGTTTTGTTCAGTGCTCACAGGGATTGAGTAGCAATTTGCCCCTGGACAAAAAAGTATTGTCCTCAGATCCCCATAAAAATAGAACTTCATTGCAAGCCTGACACTCGTCTGTCCAGAATAACAGGAAGTTACATCCAGAAGAAGGCTACAATACAGGAGTGGTGAAAAAAAATGTTGGTTTCTCTCTTCTCTCACAAAATCTCTGTTTTGTTTGGTAGCTCTATCTCCGGTCTGTACTTCTCTCCTGGTGATTGACAGTCAGCTGTTCTTCATGCAGCTCCTAGATCTTGCTGACGTAGTTGTTGGGGAACAGGCCTTGCTTTGCCCGTAGCCTCCCCGTCCACCAGCCAGAAGCATCTGATCAAGAAAGAAGACTTAGTTTACAGTGGGACTAAAGTGTAAAAAAAAAAATTAGATGTGAAAGCGTTAAATTGCAACTGTTTTGTGCACCCCGCACCAAACAAAATCCAATAATTTTCCCTTTGTGCGATGACGGTATGATTTCTGCCTCCTGTATGTTACCTTCCTTGATGATGTCGATGACGTCGTCTGCATTGAAGCTGAGCTCATCTGTGTCCTGAGCATCATAGGCATAAAGGGCTTTACACTGGGGCACCTGGGGCTTGGGTTTGGGGGCAGGTTTGGGTCGCCCCCCACCTGGGGGTGGTCTACTGACCGACTGTCTTTGGACACTGAGGAATAAAGAGAAAGACAACAGGAGCGAGCCTTAGTTATCAAAGAAAAGAAAGTCTCCTATCCTTCATTAGTGTGACACTATTCTACTGGCTGACTAGAACACTACAGTCAGTCATTAGGAAAGCTTCTGGTTATTGTGTGACTTTAGCAAAGGATGTGAAGTTATCGATATTGGGATGAAAGAACATACCATGTGAGTTTGTGTGGTAGTTATTATTGGATTGGTATGTGCTTACTCCATTGTTTCTTTCAAAGACACATAACTAAATAGAAGTTGATATGCACAGCTCTACCACAAGATGGCGAGCCATCCCATAGATTTGTCTCAGTACCAACACTATTGGTGCCTTTCCAATTAGGATTTACCCCAGTGTTTTACCCAGAAGGCTCAGACTTTTTTGTTTCCATCTACACGAGCTGGCACCCATGTCTCACTGGGCCATGGCTCCGGCGGACCTGCTCTGCATTGGAGCCAAGGCAAGGCCCTGGGTAATTTTCAGCTGGTACTTACAGTACATAACAATGGCTAACAGTGAACTTTAACATCTTCTCACAAAGCAATAGTTTTGAAAGATGCAGAGGTGGTTGATTATGCACACCACAAGTCTTTAGTGTCATACTAAAGACTAGTTATTGTGGAAACACAATAACATTAGAGTTCACATTAGCATAACACACTGGTAACTCCATGGTGTGGGGCTAAGTCTCATTGGAAATCACCACATGGTATTATGGGGTGTAAAACACTGGAAAGTAGTTTGTAAATACAGTGAATTCACTTGAGAAGGCTAGAGATGAAAAATACACACACACACAACCCCTTCACGAAGTCAACCAATAAGCAAACTATCACACCAAATTAATCACCAATAAAAAAGTTATATCTTGCTTCCCCAAGATTTGTATCCAGGATATCTCAAAACCATTGAGACGTACCCAATAAAGGTTTTCCATGTTAGCTGACACCAGACCCAATTTTGGAAGAAAAAAGTAAGCCCAGTAATTTGCAAACAGTGGGATCTAGCGATATTATATGAGAATAGATTCCATATCAGGAATCCATATCATGCCTTTGAAGGTATAATTCTGGAGCAAAATGAGTCTTCAACAACAGAATGATTGATAGCATGTTACTGGGCTCAGACTTTTTTCTGTAGTTTCGTCCAATCAGATGATAGGTTTTGCCTTCTTCTGATTCAACATCAGCTGTTAGAGAGATGTCTACAAGCAAGAAGGAGAGCATCTAGCTACAGGAGAGCCAGGGAGAGATACACATCATGCCAGTGAGCTGCGCCTGGCTTGGCTAAGGCCTGAACCATCATCCAACACACCGCAAACACTCAGACTCACATTCCTCCATTCGAAGCTGTCCGGGCGCCTCCGTTACTATAAAGGAATACATCATCCAAGTTACAGCAGGACACTGTGTGTGTGTGTGCGTGCGTGCGTGCGCGCTCACACACTGAAACAGCACTGCACCATACTGACACAAACCATGTTACACACCATACTCATCCTCAGTATTTACATGTTTGTGTAAGAGCAAACATATCTGTATAGTAAGTCATTATAGTTATCAGTCCTTAGAGCTCTGTATTGGGAGGTAATCAGGGCTGTTGGTGCCAGTACTCACCCTGCCGCCCCCTGGTCAGGGACCTTCAGACAGTCCAGGTTTGGCTGGTTGGGCTTAGGATGGTTGCTGCCTCTCTCCTTCAGAATGACGTTGTTGGGTAGAAAGGGGCGGGACCCATTGCCTGTTGACGGAGGCCTCTGATTGGAATGCTGTGAGGCGTTCCTCTGATTGGCTATGTGGTTGGTGTTTTTCGGACCACCATTCTGATAGGCAACTGTGACAAAGAGGAAGATGGTTGTCATCAAGTGGAAAAGCTAACTGTTGCTAACTGCTTTATTATGTTCAGGGGTGAGGGCCTACATCAGCTAATGATTATTCTACCTGGAGGCCCAGGGGCAGCCCGTGTGGGAGTGTTCTGATGGGTTCTGGACACGTTGGAGCGACTCTGAGTGAAGCTTTTCTTGGTGGGACCTACAAAAGGGGACTAAGTCAGTAAACAGCATGTTTCAGACAACACTAAGAAAACACCATGTCGATTGAATCCTGATGTGGAGGGATGGTACACCCTACTCCTGTAATACTCACGTGTGTTCTTGGGCAGCCCGGCTCCAATGCTGACCTGCAGCGTCTTACTGGAGGGCTTTGTGACAGCCACGTCCCCCTGGCCCTGGACAAACATCACCTGTCTGGAGCCGCCTCCACTCAGGAAACCCCAGTTCTCCTTCTTCAGCTTCAGCTCCAGTCTGAGAGACAGAGCAGAGAGATCTCCCTTACAACCACTGACTCAAACCATCCACTGGAAACTGCCAGAGAAATGTAATCCGTTATCTCAGTACCAAATCAAAAGCAGTATTTCCAGAACTACCCCAGAGTATTGTAAATAATGTTGACCAAAGCTTTGTCTACATCCGCTCCACCGATATATAACACTGTCTGTTTAAATGTATGTTTGTGTTTTCAGCACGTACGTGGTGCCAAACTTGAGCGGCAGCTTCCTCTGGGTCCTCTCCTCGAACCTGCGGGCCAGCAGACTGATGAACTCGGTCTTAAAGGTGCACTCCAGCAGGCTGTCATACTCCTGCTCATGCAGGATCAGCAGGTCGTCCTGCATCGTGCTGAGGGACAGGGACAGGGACAGACCAATCATTTGGGACTGGGGGAGTAACTTTGTGACATGCACTGTAATGTGACAGATATGAATAAAGTTTGATTTGAACTGATAGAGAGTGATTGTGAATTCGACATTTGATTCTATCGTCAGGTAAATATAGTACATTTGCATGTAAACGGCCCAGATGAATTATTTTATTTTACCAGGCAGGTCAATTAAGAACAAATTTTTATTTAAATTGACGGCCATTTGTTTTGTTGAAGTCACCGGTAAAGACAAATAATACTGACAGCATCAGCCCAGAGGTCAGCATAGGTAAATTATTACGACCCACATTACGTCATGACCCACTAAGCTTGACATTTGCATATAACCAGCGAGAGACAAAGCAGCAGGTAACTAAGGAGAGAGGGAAACCTGTTCCTGCAACTCACACAGCGATGCACTGTTTCCCCCCAATGAACTAAAGTCTTCTCCAATGAGCTTTTTACAATGCCTGCTTTCCCTCCCAGCACCACCTGGTTCATATTACCCACAACCCCCCAATCACTCACACAGACTCAAAAGCCTCTGCAAAGTCTTCTATAATGTCCCCAGCAAAAACAAAGCCCCATGCAAATCATGTGCAACATTCAACAAGCTAAATGATCATACAAGTTCCAAAGTTACACTCATAATCTAGTTGAGTGTTAAACACAGCTTTGACCAGTCAAGTTTTTTTTCTTTCTTTCTTTCCTTGCTGGTTATATGCAAATGTAAAGCTTAGTGGGTCACAGAGTAATGTGGGTCGTAATAATTGACCTGACCTCTGGGCTGATGCTGTCAGTATTATTTGTCTTTACTGGTGACTTCAACAAAACAAATGGCCGTCATTGTAAATAAGTTCTTAATTGACCTGCCTGGTAAAATAAAGGCAGAATAAAATAATTACTCTGAAGCGTACTTTGTAGTTGTGTTCATATTCATATAGCCTTTACACACCCACAAGAGCAGATATATAAAAGAAGAGGTTTGAATCTTTTCCATGTTTGTAATACCCCATGTGTGACATTTAAAGGAACATGAAGACTTGAGTGATCGTACATCCAGACTTTATAGCTTCTGCAGATAGCTGTAGCTTAACATGGTGGGTTTCTGTGAGCTGACAGAACAATCTCATGTGTACTGGGGGGCTGATTCCTGAGCTGTTTATCAACTTCCCTATTGAGACCCAGTGAGTAGTATCTTTTGTACTTGAACATACCGAAACGCAGATACCATGAATGTACAACCGTTTGGATGACATCACTGACAAGACCAATAGCATTTTGCAACTATCTATTTGTGACTGCTGGTGAAAAGCGTTACACTTTAACTAGCTGACTTTGCGAGGCCTTGAATCTGCTGGTCCTGTGTGTTCTTACTGCCTAAGGGGAATAAACACTAAACAGTCAGTATGGGGCTAGGCAGACCCTGCCAGCCTCTCCTGGCGCCTAGGACCTGGGTCATAATATCTGGGTCTTACCTGAGAGACACAGCCAGGATCTTCTCCACATCAATCCGCCTCTTCAGCACCTCGTTCACCTGACCTTTCTCAGGGCCCTGCTTCACCTTTTCTCTACCAATCAGGTACATACACTTCGGGGTCAATATCAAGTCTCTCTTAATGCCCTGGAAACACATGTGGACAGAGAGGAGACAAATTGTCATTGGACTAACAATATCAGAAACAAACAAACAGAGAATTCTGCTGTTCAAGACACCTACTTTGAAGCGACGGTCGTATTTTGTGACTTTGTCAGCGAAGTCAATCTTTTCCCTCTTGGCCAGGAACTGTCGTAGCTCAGGCCTGTCGTCCATACCGAGGTAGTCCCCCACAAAGTTCCTATTGAGGCTGTGTCTCCTCCTCTCCTTCCTGTTCACCAGCAGGTCAGAGGCTGGGAATGGACACACAGGGACAGGCAGTCAGACAAGAATGCATACATATAGTCTCAATTCAGTTCATTTTTAGAAGCATTAGACCAGAACCTTGACATCTAAGTTTGAATATTAATCATGATGATTAGACTATTTCGTTTTTAAGAAAACGTGATTGTCACTCACCTTCCTCCCTCATCTGAACGTACTTCTTGCGGGCCACATACTTGCGCCAGGCTTTCTGGATGGCCCTGGCGTGGCTGTCAAACTTACGTTCCCTCGTCTCCTCCAACAGGAAGAGCTGTAGAAAGAGGCACAGATATGAAAACATTTATACCTGAATAACCTGTGACAGCAAAACATACTGTGCATACCTCAGTGAACAGACCCACCCAAATACAATGACAGGGATGACTGTACAGACATATTGTTAATGCCTGTAGAAATCTGAATAGACAAACACAATTGCAAGTTGTCAGGTTTTTTCAAATTCCTATGAGTATATAATAGCATAACACTATAATGTTCTCTCCAAAGCGAAAAGTGAACTGTTTTGATAACACTTTGACTAAATGGGTTATGGATAGATAAGCCATCCAGTGAAAGGAGCCTTGCCTAATACACTATTTTCTCCAATGTCCAGACCCATATACAGTAGTAACAGTGCTATGGGTGGGTGTGCTATCAAGTCCTAAGCCCACCCTGGCTCTGCTCCCTCCTTCTCATTTCCTAATGGCTCCCCAGACACCCAGCATCAAATCTCCCCTTGCCCTGTCCCAGACTAAACATCATGCCCACTCACACGTGCCCAATGCAGCCCTGGCACTGCCACACCCCTGGTACAGGCCACACAGGCTGTCTTGTCCTATCACTTTACATCAAATTACCCTTTAGTTACTAAACACATTCAAACTAGATCCGAATGTCAAATCAAATCAAAGTTTATTGGTCACATGCACACGGTAGTGAAATGCCTGCTTGTTAACGCTCCTCAACAATGCAGTAAAATAACAATAACAATCACAAATTTAAAAATGGTATAAAAAAAGAGTAATAAAAACAAGTATGAGTAGTATGTTCATAATAGAATATAAAGTATGATTGATTTATAAAAATGAAGACTGCTTTATACATGTTAAAATAAAATGGGAAAAAAACAATAGTGAGGATAAAAATTACTATGAAAGGAAGGAGATGACTGTTAAAGAGACTGTGGAGCCAGTGTTTAACCTGGGCTGGGAGTGTACTTAAGCCATCCAGACCTTTAACTCTGAGCAGCACCTGACATTGTGAAACCTCTGACAGTGTCTCACAGGGTTATCCATTAGCACCTTGTGAGACAGTCTACTCTGAAGAGAGAGTGATTCTACTCTTGGCCTGGACTCAAACTATGTCATCTAATTGTATGAAGAGAAAAAATAATGCTTTAGCCATGAACTAATGACTTTGTGTCAGCGTCTTATCAGAGGGAGGTTTGTTTTGAGAAGCCTGGCAGCTGGGTAATCGCAGGGTCCGCCCCTGTGTGATATTTGTGTTTCATAAGCACACCTCAGTCACATCGGCTAAGGAGGGCAATGAGGGGGGAGGGGGGATAGGGAACTTGGCAGTCTGCTGCTGAAATCACACAAGGCCTGATTCAGGATTATGTAATGTATCTTCACGCATGTGTGTACAGATGTCAATAAGTGATCTCACGGGCTAGCCACAAGCACGGCTTTCATTGGAGCAGTGGGAAAAAGTGCAGTTACGGTGGAAAAAACACCCTCCAATGTCCCACCACCTCCTTGACCACAGACTCGCACTTGTGTAGGAGTTCCAGTGTAGTGTTGACTCAACAGCTCTGACGTGGGCACCAGAGCTGGGTCTAACCCCCTCCTTCCTGCTCCCCAATCACAGATATACTGACATGTTCCTGAATACTACTTTACTACCTTTTATGGTGTTCAGTCTAAAAACTCTTGAGTTCTCTCCCTGACAACAGAATTATTGCATGCCAACGCACATGCCAACAACACCATGGCAGCCTGCAGCCTATGAGAGATCTAATTCTACGCCTGTTCTAACCTATTAGAAGAAAGTTAGGTAGGTGGTATTTTCATTGGACGAAGGCAGGTTGGTGGTACAGTTTCATGGAATGGGTTACTTGAATGGGTATACTTACTGGAAGAGGCCAGTTTACAGTACATATTCACTGTACATATTCCCTGTATGTTGGCAGGTCAGAGAGGAGTAGTCTAACTGTATGTAGGCAGGTCAGAGAGGGGCGGTCTAACTATGTAGGCAGGTCAGAGAAGGGCAGTCTAACTGTATATAGGCAGGTCAGAGAGGGGCGGTCTCCCTGTATGTAGGCAGGTCAGAGAGGGGCGGTCTAACTGTATATAGGCAGGTCAGAGAGAGGAATGGTCTAACTATATGTAGGCAGGTCAGAGAGGGGCGGTCTAACTGTATGTAGGCAGGTCAGAGAGGGGCGGTCTAACTGTATATAGGCAGGTCAGAGAGAGGAATGGTCTAACTATATGTAGGCAGGTCAGAGAGGGGCGGTCTAACTGTATGTAGGCAGGTCAGAGAGGGGCTGTCTAACTGTATATAGGCAGGTCAGAGAGAAGAATGGTCTAACTATATGTAGGCAGGTCAGAGAGGCGCGGTCAAACTGTATGTAGGCAGGTCAGAGAGGGGCGGTCTAACTGTATGTAGGCAGGTCAGAGAGAGGAATGGTCTAACTATATGTAGGCAGGTCAGACAGCCGCGGTCTAACTGTATGTAGGCAGGTCAGAGAGAAGAATGGTCTAACTATATGTAGGCAGGTCAGAGAGGGGTGAGTCTTACCGACTCAGGTGCTTTGATGAAGACCTTTGTGCATCCAAGCTGGAACTGGTCCTGGTCCATGTTGACTGCACGTAGGAGATGAAGAACACCCTGCTTCTCATCTCCACGCCATGTAGGCCACGACTCCTTAGTCAGGATGGCATACCTGAGGAACATAATGAGGGAGAGAGAGATAATTAGATGAAGAGAAAAATTGAGAGAAAAATCCACAACTAAACACTAATTTTGAACATTTGGACATGTTGTTGCAGCATTTGCGAGAGATTAAGCGTATACTATTGCTATCGTTGTCCTATATGATGCAAGGGAGAAGAAAGAGGCCTGGGGCGCATTAAGAAAATACATTCACCACACCAAAGGTCTAACAATACAGTAACCAAACTCTAAACTCAGCAGTGATTTTTCACAATGACTCTTATACAGTATGTGTATAAATCCAACAACAGAAGCCCTGACTTCTCCCTGTGTTCTGTAGCAGTGGTTCTCATCAGCAGGCTCAGCACACCCCACAGCCTGTTCCTTCGAGCCTGCCAACACTAACATTAGCAAAGTGAGCACTTCCCGACTGCCTGCAAATGCCGACCCTGTGTCCTTTTCCTGAGAGAGATGAGAGAGAGACCGCCCTACCCTATGCTGCTGACTGGGATAGGGGCATAGAAAACCAACCGCTATTCTTATTCTGGGAGGGCAGGGCAGATAGTGTCACACGAAAGAGACTCATACAGTTGAAGTCAGAAGTTTACATACACCTTAGCCAAATACATTTAAACTCAGTTTTTCACACTCCCTGACATTTAATCCTAGTAAAAATTCCCTGTCATAGGTCAGTTAGGATCACCACTTTATTTTAAGAATGTGAAATGTCAGAATAATAGTAGAGAGAATGATTTATTTCAGCTTTTATTTCTTTCATCACATTCCCAGTGGATCCGACGATTCCTCCTGACAGAGCTGGTGTAACTGAGTCAGGTTTGTAGGCCTCCTTGCTCACACACGCTTTTTCAGTTCTGCCCACACATTTTCTATAGGTTTGAGGTCAGGGCTTTGTGATGGCCACTCCAATACCTTGACTTTGTTGTCCTTAAGCCATTTTGCCACAAAGTATGCTTGGGGTCATTGTCCATTTGGAAGACCCATTTGCGACCAAGCTTTAACTTCCTGACTGATGTCTTGAGATGTTGCTTCAATATATTCACATAATTTTCCTTCCTCATGAGGCCATCTATTTTGTGAAGTGCACCAGTCCCTCCTGCAGCAAAGCACCCTCACAACATAGTGCTGCCACCCCCGTGCTTCACGGTTGGGATGGTGTTCTTCGGCTTGCAAGCCTCCCCCTTTTTCCTCCAAACATAACGATGGTTATTATGGCCAAACAGTTCTATTTTTGTTTCATCAGACCAGAGGACATTTCTCCAAAAAGTACGGTCTATGTCCCCATGTACAGTTGCAAACCGTAGTCTGGGTTTTTTTATGGCGGGTTTGGAGCAGTGGTTTCTTCCTTGCCGAGCGGCCTTTCAGGTTATGTTGATATAGGAATCGTTTTACTGTGGATATAGATACTTTTGTACCTGTTTCCTCCAGCATCTTCACAACGTCCTTTGCTGTTGTTCTGGGATTGATTTGCACTTTTCGCACCAAAGTACGTTCATCTCTAGGAGACAGAACGCGTCTTCTTCCTGAGCGGTATGACGGGTCCCATGGTGTTTATATTTGCGTACTATTGTTTGTACAGATGAACGTGGTACCTTCAGGCGTTTGGAAATTGCTCCCAAGGATGAACCAGACTTGTGGAGGGCTCCAATTTTTTATCTGAGGTCTTGGCTGATTTCTTTTGATTTTCCCATGATGTCAAGCAAAGAGGCACTGAGTTTGAAGGTAGGCCTTGAAATACATCCACAGGTACACCTCCAAATGACTCAAATGATGTCAATTAGCCTATCAGAAGCTTCGAAAGCCATGACATTTTCTGGAATTTTCCAGGCTGTTTAAAGGCACAGTCAACTTAGTGTATGTAAACGTCTGACCCACTGGAATTGTGATACAGTGAATTATAAGTGAAATGATCTGTCTGTAAACAATTGTTGGAAAATTTACTTGTGTCATGCACAAAGTAGATGTCCTAACCGACTTGCCAAAACTATAGTTTGTTAACAAGAAATTTGTGGAGTGGTTGAAAAACGAGTTTTAAATGACTTCAACTGTACATATAAACTCAGCAGAAAAAGAAACGTCTTCTCACTGTCAACTGCGTTTATTTGTATTTGTATAAAATTTGTATGAACATGACAAGATTCAACAACTGAGACATAAACTGAACAAGTTCCACAGACATGTGACTAACAGAAATGGAATAATGTGTCCCTGAACAAAGGAGGGGTCAAAAATCAAAAGTTACAGTCAGGATCTGGTGTTGCCACCAGCTGCATTAAGTATTGCAGTGCATCTCCTCCTCGTGGACTGCACCAGATTTGCCAATTCTTGCTGTGAGATGCTACCCCACTCTTCCACCAAGGCACCTGCAAGTTCCCGAACATTTCTGTGGGGGGGGGGGGGGGCCTAGCCCTCAACCTCTGATCCAACAGGTCCCAGACGTGGTCAATGGGATTGAGATCTGGGCTATTCGCTGGCCATGGCAGAACACTGACATTCCTGTCTTGCAGAAAATCCCGCACAGAACGAGCAGTGGCATTGTCAAGCTGGAGGGTCATGTCAGGATGAGTCTGCAGGAAGGGTACCACATGAGGGAGGAGGATGTCTTCCCTGTAACGCACAGCGTTGAGATTGCCTGCAATGACAACAAGCTCAGTTCGATGATGCTGTGACACACCGCCCCAGACGGACCCTCCACCTCCAAATCGATCCCGCTCCAGAGTATAGGCCTCGGTGTAACGCTCATTCCTTCGACGATAAGCGCAAATCCGACCATCACCCCTGGTGAGACAAAACTGCAACTCGTCAGTGAAGAGCACTTTTTGCCAGTCCTGTCTGGTCCAGCGACGGTGGATTTGTGCCCATAGGCAACGTTGTTGCCAATGATTTCTGGTGAGGACCTGCCTTACAACAGGTCTACAAGCCCTCAGTCCAGCCTCTCTCAGCCTATTGCGGACAGCCTGAGCACTGATGGAGGGATTGTGCGTTCCTGGTGTAACTCGGGCAGTTGTTGTTGCCATCCTGTACCTGTCCCGCAGGTGTGATGTTCAGATGTACCGATCCTGTGCAGGTGTTGTTACACGTGGTCTGCCACTGCGAGAACAATCAGCTGTCCATCCTGTCTCCCTGTAGCTCTGTCTTAGGCGTCTCACAGTACATCTGCAGTCCTCATACCTCCTTGCAGCATGCCTAAGGCACATTCAAGCAGATGAGCAGGGACCCTGGGCATCTTTCTTTTGGTGTTTTTCAGAGTCAGTAGAAAGGCCTCTTTAGTGTCCTAAGTTTTCATTACTGTGACCTTAATTGCCTACCATCTGTAAGCTGTTAGTGTCTTAGCGACCGTTCCACGGGTGCATGTTCATTAATTGTTTATGGTTCATTGTACAAGCATGGGAAACAGTGTTTAAACCCTTTACAATGAAGATCTGTGAAGTTATTTGGATTTTTACAAATAATCTTTGAAAGACAGGGTCCTGAAAAAGGGACGTTTCTTTTTTTGTTGGGTTTATATATTCTTAGTTCCATTCCTTTTCTTAGATTTGTGTGTATATGTTATGGAATTGTTAGATATTACTTGTTGAAACTAGAAGCACAAGCATTTCGCTACACCCGCAATAACATCTGCTAAACACGTGTATGTGACCAATAAAATTTGATTTACACTGAAAGTGTAGAATTCATTCATTCCTTTATGCCACTCTCCCCCAGAAGGAAGGGCCTTACCTGTTGAGGAACTTCCTGAAGAGTCTGCGGTAGGCATAGCCAGCGCGCCTCACCCTGATGTTCTCCTTCAGGCCCAGGTACTCCACTTGGTGCTTTACCCTGAAGAAAGAAGAGAGAGGGGAATACAGGGTCAGTCTGGCTGGGATGTATGAAGAAGGTTGGTCAGATGCCTCAACCAACCCTTCACCACAAAGATATAGCAGTGAAGACCGTCATCTGTCAGCATCTACCTACCTCCATTTCTAAGATAAATCTAAATAAATCAATTATATTTTATAATGAACCTCATGGTGAGGCTATAACATAATTGATATGTTCCAACACTAAGGATACTGTAAGGAATTAAAGAATGCACCCAGGCTTCCTGTGAAAACAGCAGTCCTGGTGCTAATTAGGCAGCCGACCTGAGCCCAGCTCACAACAGGAAGACCATTAGGCCCCAACAACACAGCACCCTGCATCAGTACATCTCGTACCAAGCCAGGGAAGAAAGAGCGAGAAGGAAAAACAGCGGGAGTTAGAGTAAGAGTGTCTCAGAGACTTCCTCCATCACGCAGTCTTAAAGAGGCCAGAACAGGGAAATACAATACCAGTGAGTGATTCAACAAGCAGACCTAACAACATTGAGTTATGTGATATCCTGCTCAATATCAATTGACAATCTCTAGAACGGACTGTAAATTATGTAATAAAAACCGGTTTTGTTTGACACTTTCACACACATCTCAAAGACTATGTGTTTTGCAGTTCCCTGACATTTCAGTGTAGAGACACTCACCGGCTCTCCTCCCAGTCCTTAGGCTTCTTGGTCTCATTGGGTTTGATGCAGCGGATGTAGTGAGGGGTGCACTTCATCAGCGTCTGGACCAGGTCATTCGCTTGTTTCTGAACGGAAAAGTAGGAGGAAGAAGAGGAGGAGGGAGAGGATGAAGAATAGTTTGTGTTTAAAACATATAAACTGTATCTACATGTTGTTGCTGAATCACTGTTTGTACTCAAAGCTGTAGTGTTCAGGGACACAGCACCGATGCGACTGATTACAAGGCGGTATCTTTGTGCTTGAGAGATACTGATGGGTGTTAGAGAGAGAACATGGCACCACGTCCCTGATTAAAACTGTCATCACTGGAACACAGAGATGACACTAAAACAACACTGGAGTGAATTAGCTTTTCATCTGCAGGCTCTGGATTTGCACCTGACAGAGTGATAAGGTCAGGTAGGCGCGTGGCCCATAGATACACCCATGTCACTGATGTACGGCGTACAAGCACACGTCTCACAGCAGCTCAACACACCTTGATTTTACTGCCCGCTGTCGTTGGCCTGCCTTTCTTTTCGGCGTTGAGGTTATCTGGAAACAGGGCCCTGATGAAAGCTCTGTAGAGGAGAACCAGGGTGTAATAAGGACTGATAGACAACATTGGCAACGTATATAGAAGACCAGGCTAAGACTGTTTTCCACTTGAGTTTTCTTAGAAGCAGCAAACTCAGGTCTGTGGAATCTCTGAGCTGGCTGCCAGTGGCTCAGCTCACATTGTTGTTTAGCTTCAGGGAACTGAGCTGAAGTTTGTATAACTGTGGTTTTTAGCTGCTCTCCTGCCAAACTGTGACTTTCACTTCCTCGAAATGTGCATTTTTATTGCACTGTGACTAGAAAGTTATACCAGCAAATATGGTATTTTCTTTATACTCATTCCTTTTAATCATGCTACAGTCAGAATGTCCTCACTCACAACATGGTCTCTTAACCCATGATGGATGTGTGCTGGTCAGAATGTAGCACATAGTTGCTGGGATTCCAGAACCTCTCAATAGTTCTGATCGTAACCTTTCTGTTTATCACTTGAAGTGCTCAAAGTGCTCATTTTGCAGTCCTCAAATAAACCTGTTGTAAATAACAACTAACAAGGTTCAAGTTCAAGAAATCTACTGCTTAAGGAATTATTTATTTGTTGTTGACAAACATATTAGTCAAGTAAAACAAATACAGGGACTGTCAGGACACAAAATGTGCAAACGTTTACACGAGGGCTACCATCTTTCCCTGCATGAGTATTTGTCTGGTCTTAAACTTTTTAATCTAGGCCATGTGGACATAAGGGAGGATCAGTGGGCTTTGTGTGTGCAGATGGACCAGCAGCACACTAACAATGTCCAGCTGACTATAAGGATATTTTCTTTCTTCTCTGAGCAGACCTGCTGTGCTAAGGAATGAGGCTCCTTTCCCTCCACACATTTGTGTCTGTGTGTCTATAAGTGTGTGTGTGTGGGGGGGGAGTGGGGGGGGGGGGGGGGTCTTGGCATGGCCCGTCCTGCAGGCCCCCCTGCAGGCTACACACAAAAAGGCTTTAGAGGCTGTGGGGGCTGTTTGCACAGATGGCCACTGGCGGCTGAATGGAGGCCTAGGAACGCACAAGACGGTCAGGGGAGTCTACTCCTCAATGTAGCTCCCTAGGGAGACAGTAGGACACTCGCCAGACCTTAGAAGTCCTGAGCAAACCCCCAAGAGAGGGGAGAGCACCTCCAGCCCTGCACACTCCTATTGAACTGCCTTTCCAGCTGCACTAGTAGACTGCAAGTCTCCTTCAGATGCATCCATTCATATACATCATAATAGATGATCTCTCTTTGTGGACTTCTAAACAAAATGCTCAGCCCGGTCTCAGAAAGAACAGCTAGCTGCATATGCTCTCTAATACTTGCATAAGTGACTTACATTTCGCTGCTTTGCATCAACTCGATGAGGTCACTGAAGAGGACGTCACGGTTCCTTTCACAGAAGCCCTCTGCGTCGTAGGACACCTGGAGGAGAGATGTTAGAGGGTTAGTGACGATCACAGCACACAGTTAACCCATTCAGATAGCAGTTAGTTGTGTCAGCTCAGTCCAGGTGCCCTAACAAAATTAACAGAGAATGTTAAGAGCAGCAACAAAGAATTAATTGACAAAAGAGAATCGATTGATGACAGGTTCTCTGCAAGACCACCAATGTTGCATTTTTAAGCTTGCTTCCCAACTACAGCTTCATATACATAGAGTGTGTATAGATCATTGGTATAGCCACTATAGTCTGGGCTGGTACTGTAGGAATGTTCTAAGCCATGATGACTTAGGACCCCTCCAAGCCATCTGGGTTGGCGCCCCCCCTTGGTTGTGCTGTGGTGGAGACCTTTGTGGGCTATACTCGGCCTTGTCTCAGGATTGTAAGTTGGTGGTTGAGGATATCCCTCTAGTGGTGTGGGGGCTGTGCTTTGGCAGAGTGGGTGGGGTTATATCCTTCCTGTTTGGCCCTGTCCGGGGGTTTCTTCGGATGGGGCCACAGTGTCTCCTGACCGCTCCTGTCTCAGCCTCCAGTATTTATGCTGCAGTAGTTTATGTGTCGGGGGGCTAGGGTCAGTTGGTTATACCTGGAGTACTTCTCCTGTCTTATCCAGTGTCCTGTGTGAATTTAAGTATGCTCTCTCTAATTCTCTCGTTCTCTCTTTCTCTCTGAGAACCTGAGCCCTAGGACCATACGTCAGGACTACCGGGCATGCTGACACCTTGCTGTCCCCAGTCCGCCCGGCCTTGCTGCTATTCCAGTTTCAACTGTTTCTGCCTGCGGTTACGAAACCCCTACCTGTCCCAGACCTGCTGTTTTCAACTCTTAATGATCGGCTATGAAAAGCCAACTGAGATTTATTCCTGATTATTATTTGACCATGCTTGTCATTTATGAACATTTTGAAAATCTTGGCTCTCTCTAATTTTCTCCTTCTCTCTTTCTCTCGGAGGACCTGAGCCCTAGGACCATACGTCGGGACTACCGGCCGTGGTGACTCCTTGCTGCCCCCAGTCCGCCTGGCCTTGCTGCTATTCCAGTTTCAACTCTTCTGCCTGCGGTTATGGAACCCCTACCTGTCCCAGACCTGCTGTTTTCAACTCTTAATGATCGGCTATGAAAAGCCAACTGAGATTTATTCCTGATTATTATTTGACCATGCTTGTCATTTATGAACATTTTGAAAATCTTGGCTCTCTCTAATTTTCTCCTTCTCTCTTTCTTTCTCTCGGAGGACCTGGGCCCTAGGACCATGCGTCGGGACTGCCGCCCGTGGTGACTCCTTGCTGTCCCCAGTCCGCCTGGCCTTGCTGCTATTCCAGTTTCAGCTGTTCTGCCTGCGGTTATGGAACCGCCACCTGTGCCAGACCTGTTGTTTTTCAACTCTTAATGATCAGCTATGAAAAGCCAACTGAAAATTATTCATGATTATTATTTGACCATGCTTGTCACTTATGAACATTTTTGAACATCTTGGCATAGTTCTGTTATAATCTCCACCCGGCACAGCCAGAAGAGGACTGGCCACCCCTCATAGCCTGGTTCCTCTCTAGGTTTCTTCCTAGGTTTTGGCCTTTCTAGGGAGTTTTTCCTAGCCACCGTGCTTCTACACCTGCATTCTAGCTGTTTGGGGTTTTAGGCTGGGTTTCTGTACAGCACTTCGAGATATTATCTGATGTACGAAGGGCTATATAAAATAAAATTGATTGATTGATTGATTATGACATAGTTCATTAGGACTTGTGGCATGTGTACCAGACTGAGACCCAAACGCATCTGAAGCACACAGCACAGACCATGAGAATGAAAGTGAGAGGAATGGAGAAAGAGTGAGAAAAGGACTGGAAGAAGAGAGAGACGACATGAGAAGAAAGAGCACAACAGTATGAAAGACAGAATGAGAGAAAGATAGGGGGAGAGACGAGAGGAGAGCGGGATAAGGAGAGGAGAGGAGAGGAGAAGAGGTATACTGTAGTGTTGCAGACCTTGCCAGCGTAGTGGTGGATGATGAAGCCTTGGTTCCAGCTGTTGAAGTGTTCATGGGAGTTGATGGCCACCCTCAGCTTCTGCAGCATGGTCTGGTCCGCCCCCTCGCCCACCGCGTGCATGGTGGCACACACGTCATCCAGGATACTCATGATGCCAGGGGGGTTCTGGGAGGAGAACCAAAGAGATGAGCACAGAGAATAACCTCAGCCACGACACATCAGATCTAAAACATTAACATATCCCCCATGACCATCTTGATTATAACTGACAATGCCAACTTTCTTCACACACTAGTACACTCTTTCTGAATTCCACATAAATACATCAATGTCAGCGATAGACTAAAGTGATAAACATGGGTTACAGTATTCGTTGTGTACTCCACCAGCTTAAAGCATAACAGCAGAGCCAATTCACAATTAGCGACCGCATTGCATCTCAGAACATCACACACCCACACTGAATGATGTCATCACAACACACACAGCTGCTGCCCTATCTGGCTCCACACCGTGTCCATGGACACGGCAGCCAGTGGCCTTCACTGGTGACAGTCGTTGCAGTGTCTCTGGCTCTTTAGTTGTGGCAAAGTCACAAACAGAGAACACAGGTTTTTGTCACTAGTGTAAATGCAGCTCTGGTAAAGTTACCACAGTCACAGATGTAGCCAACTGGGCTTGGTCTAAAACAGAGGAGTCAGAGAATGGACACAGACTCCCCGCTTGGCTGCCTCAGATCTCAGCTCGTTTAAGGGTCGCCCTTGTTGTGGATTTCATGGATTAAGCCTCTCAGCGGGACGGATAAATCAAATTAAGAGGCAAGTCGGCACGTTTGAGGATGTTAGACTGCCGGTCATGGGAAGAGTGGGGAGGCTTCAGTGGCCCTACTGTGACTCAATTGGCAGAGTGTTTGCTCTTATTTGGAGCATTAAGATGGCAGGCATAACAAACTACAGATCTATCTAAAGTAGTTTCACAACTGTTTCCTGTTATCCCATGTATATGTGACTTCAAAGTGTGCATTCAATTAATAGTGGGCACTGGGGACTCTGCTTACCAGTTTGCTCTCAATGAGATCGCAGACAATCTTGTTGTTAAAGTATTCGATAGGAGTCCACCGGATGCCTTCTTGTATATACTCCTCCTAGAGAGAGAGGGGGGAGGAAAGTGATTGGTCAGATGATGATTCTCTACTTAAACATGAGACAACTAACTTCTGCTGGTGAAAAGGTGTGAGAACAATGAGTGAAATGCCCAAAACATTACCTGCTCAGCTTTAAGCGTGAGCTCAATGAAGATCTGTTGCAGTTTCTCATTCACAAAGTTGATGCAGAACTGCTCAAAGCCATTTTTCTACACAGAAAGAGATGATGCATTAGTGATAAACCAGAGAGTCTGTGAGAGTGAAGTCATCCGTACGGACACAGAGAGCTGGGGAACTCCTCTGGGCTTCCTGAATGGGCCCTGTTTATGAGGTGAGGATATCTACCAGTCAGCCTGGCGTGGCTGGAGGAAAACATCTCCACAATACTTTACACCACAATAGACCTGGGACCTGAGACTAATGTTTTATCTAAAGAAACCCAATATTTCCCTTCTCAGGCCCTCTGAGCACTGAGGTTTATTTTCTCTGTGCTTTGTTCGTAATAGGCCTGTGTATTAACATAAGGACTGTGGACGGACCCAGCCACTGTTTAGATAACAGTTGTATGCTATCTAAACTTACAGCTTTACATTAGCTCATGTTAGGTATCAGAGGACAGGTACATCATGGTTTGAGACTGTAGACACACTACGTTTCATTATTTAATCAAGGCCAGTCCTTTTCAGGGGGCATCAGTGAGACCCCCAATAATGCAACCTAAACAAACAGCTAATCAGATTAGAAAAGTCCATTAAAGAATGCTGTCCCAATCAAGAGATGGGACATAATCCGAACACTTTACCAAATCGGTCTGATCCATGTCTTTAAGCTTTTTAACTACCCAAACTTTACTATGATTATTGAGATGTAGTGACCATGTATCCCCTTATGCTAGGATTTCCATATGTAAATCATAAAAGATAAAAGGGCAAATCTACAGAAAACTTACTTGGAATATTTCAAATCCATAGATATCCAACACGCCAATATTAAACTCTTGATGAACCTTCACGATGGCTTTGTTGATGGACTGAAACAGAAAACAAATGCTTTGTTACATTTGCCCATTTATGAAGGGAGAGGACCGGGTATTATTCTAAAGGTCAACAGGTCATGGAGAAGGAGTGTCCATTCATACCTCTACTAGGAAGTCAAAAACACGTGAGTGCAGGGCCTTGGACAGGGCGTCCCGTGTGTAACACGCCTGCTCCACATTCAGTGTCACGTCGATGGACTCCATGGAACTGCCCCACTTGCTGTCCATCTTCCTGCTGGTCAACTTCTCCTTCAGCCGCTTTTGGTCAATCCCCAGCAAAAACGCAGGGAAGGCCAGGACTGCAGAGAGAGAGAGAGAGAGAGACAAGAGAGAATGAAGACATTTAAGTCATTTAGCAGACGCTCTTATCCAGAGCGACTTACAAATTGGAAGGTTCATACATATTCATCCTGGTCCCCCGTGGGGAATGAACCCACAACCCTGGCGTTGCAAGTGCCATGCTCTACCAACTGAGCCACACGGGACCAGGAACACTTGAAAGAGACATTCTACAGATGTGTGGCACACACCCTCCTCATGAAACAAAACACCAGTACATTCTGAATACGTTGGATACAATAAAACAAAGGGTTCAACAACAAAACGGAAAGCAATCACGTCTGGTGATGGCTCATTGCTCCCTCCTCCCTGCCATAGCCACAACAACTGGGTTCTCCTAGCAGAGGCCTGAGCATTCGGAGGGCCATTAGGACTCTCCTGAGAGCCCCTCCCTGCCTCATTACACTGAGTCACTTCCCCCAGAAGGAAACTGCTCTCAGTCTCTGGGTCTGACAGTGTCTGAGAATGCATCAGACGGATCAAATAGCCACCGTTTGGGAAATTAGGGTGTGACCGACTGTACTCCATACCACAGCACAGGCCACCTCTATCCTCAGGACCATGCTGCATCTCCTACTGTAGCCCTCTCCCTCAAAGAGGATATAGATAGTATCAATGACGAGCAGCCAGTTCATCTATACCCAAAATAATGATCCATACCAGTCTGATGGATGGTTAGAGGTTTATATGTACAGTACAAGGGAGTGTTTTTTCTAGTGGATCTGAGGCAGGGATTTGTTTGGCTGAGCGTGAGCAGATGTTTATGCAGACTTGTGTTGGTGTGGTTTTATATGGAGCACCAGGGGTCTTGATATGTGAAACACATTGCAGTCAGACAGGAAGTGAGATAGGGGGGAGAGGAAACGCAGAGACTCTACACAACGCCGCTTTGTACCTGGCTAACCAGAGGTGCTACATTGCATAATTCAGCCTGAATGGGTGGCTGTGAGGCGGGCAAGGAAGAAGAGAAGAAGGAAGGGAGGAAGGGGAAGAGAGGGGCGGGGCGGGGGGAGAGTATGAGTGGGGCAGGAAGAGGCTGCATTTCTCTGAGTAATTTTAGTCTGTGATGTAATGTGCTAAGACATTGAATTTTTTTTTTTCTTTCTCTGGTAATTCAGCGTGGCCTGGAGCTTGGCTGCAGCCCTGCATTAACACAATGAAGCTTTGGGGATTGAAAACAGTCCGCACAGCGTCCTGAGGAATGTGCTTCCTAACCTAACCTGTCCCATAAAGAGCAGCCCAGGACACTGGAGAGGAACGCTAGGGGGACATGCCAGTCTGCAGGTTGGAGACACAGAGAGACAGTCTGACCCCTTTCTCCCTTCCCACACCCTGTTGACTCCCCTCAGATGTGAAAGGACTGGATTGGTGCAAGCAACAAGCTCTACCTAGCCCTCTACATAAACAAAGTTACAAGGATTGGTACGTACACTCCTCGCTCTCAACAGCGGCGTAGTTCCCTGCTTCCCTGAAGTTGATGTTCCCAAGGTGCAGGACTCCGGCTACGATCTGCAGCACCAGGCCACGGTCCTCCCCTGAGATGCCAATCACCTCCATGGCATGCTGGTAGAGACAGAGACAGAACAGGAGACATGAACCCAGGGTTGAAACGCAGGTTTACAGTGGCTTGCAAAAGTATTCACCCCCCCTTGGCATTTCTCCTATTTTGTTACCTTACAACCTGGAATTAAAATACACTGCTCAAAAAAATAAAGGGAACACTTAAACAACACAATGTAACTCCAAGTCAATCACACTTCTGTGAAATCAAACTGTCCACTTAGGAAGCAACACTGATTGACAATACATTTCACATGCTGTTGTGCAAATGGAATAGACAAAAGGTGGAAATTATAGGCAATTAGCAAGACACCCCCAATAAAGGAGTGATTCTGCAGGTGGTGACCACAGACCACTTCTCAGTTCCTATGCTTCCTGGCTGATGTTTTGGTCACTTTTGAATGCTGGCGGTGCTCTCACTCTAGTGGTAGCATGAGACGGAGTCTACAACCCACACAAGTGGCTCAGGTAGTGCAGCTCATCCAGGATGGCACATCAATGCGAGCTGTGGCAAAAAGGTTTGCTGTGTCTGTCAGCGTAGTGTCCAGAGCATGGAGGCGCTACCAGGAGACAGGCCAGTACATCAGGAGACGTGGAGGAGGCCGTAGGAGGGCAACAACCCAGCAGGAGGACCGCTACCTCCGCCTTTGTGCAAGGAGGAGCACTGCCAGAGCCCTGCAAAATGACCTCCAGCAGGCCACAAATGTGCATGTGTCTGCTCAAACGGTCAGAAACAGACTACATGAGGGTGGTATGAGGGCCCGACGTCCACAGGTGGGGGTTGTGCTTACAGCCCAACACCGTGCAGGACGTTTGGCATTTGCCAGAGAACACCAAGATTGGCAAATTCGCCACTGGCGCCCTGTGCTCTTCACAGATGAAAGCAGGTTCACACTGAGCACATGAGCACATGTGACAGACGTGACAGAGTCTGGAGACGCCGTGGAGAACGTTCTGCTGCCTGCAACATCATCCAGCATGACCGGTTTGGCGGTGGGTCAGTCATGGTGTGGGGTGGCATTTCTTTGTGGGGCTGCACAGCCCTCCATGTGCTCGCCAGAGGTAGCCTGACTGCCATTAGGTACCGAGATGAGATCCTCAGAGCCCTTGTGAGACCATATGCTGACACATGCACATTTGTGGCCTGCTGGAGGTCATTTTGCAGGGCTCTGGCAGTGCTCCTCCTTGCACAAAGGCGGAGGTAGCGGTCCTCCTGCTGGGTTGTTGCCCTCCTACGGCCTCCTCCACGTCTCCTGATGTACTGGCCTGTCTCCTGGTAGCGCCTCCATGCTCTGGACACTACGCTGAC
Organism: Salvelinus fontinalis; assembly: GCF_029448725.1. Taxonomy (NCBI): domain Eukaryota; kingdom Metazoa; phylum Chordata; class Actinopteri; order Salmoniformes; family Salmonidae; genus Salvelinus; species Salvelinus fontinalis. Next base: position 21,765,674 of record NC_074699.1, read on the forward strand.
AGACACAGCAAACCTTCTTGCCACAGCTCGCATTGATGTGCCATCCTGGATGAGCTGCACTACCTGAGCCACTTGTGTGGGTTGTAGACTCCGTCTCATGCTACCACTAGAGTGAGAGCACCGCCAGCATTCAAAAGTGACCAAAACATCAGCCAGGAAGCATAGGAACTGAGAAGTGGTCTGTGGTCACCACCTGCAGAATCACTCCTTTATTGGGGGTGTCTTGCTAATTGCCTATAATTTCCACCTTTTGTCTATTCCATTTGCACAACAGCATGTGAAATGTATTGTCAATCAGTGTTGCTTCCTAAGTGGACAGTTTGATTTCACAGAAGTGTGATTGACTTGGAGTTACATTGTGTTGTTTAAGTGTTCCCTTTATTTTTTTGAGCAGTGTAGATTTTTTTGAGGGGGGGGTTGTATCATTTGATTTACACAACATGCCTACCACTTTGAAGATGCATAACTATTCACCCCCCCCAAAGTCAATACTTTGTACTTACTCCTTTTGCAGCAATTACAGCTGCAAGTCTCTTGGGGTATGTCTCTATAAGCTTGGCACATCTAGCCACTGTGATTTTTGCCCATTCTTCAAGGCAAAACTGCTCCAGCTCCTTCAAGTTGGATGGGTTCCGCTGGTATACAGCAATCTTTAAGTCATACCACAGATTCTCAATTGGATTGAGGTCTGGGCTTTGACTAGGCCATTCTAAGACATTTAAATGTTTCCCCTTAAACCACTCGAGTGTTGCTTTAGCAGTATGCTTAGGGTCATTGTCCTGCTGGAAGGTGAACCTCTGTCCCAGTCTCAAATCTCTGGAAGACTGAAACAGGTTTCCCTCAAGAATTTCCCTGTATTTAGCGCCATCCATCATTCCTTCAATTCTGACCAGTTTTCAAGTCAGCTGCCGATGAAAAACATCGGCATGATGCTGCCCCCACCATGCTCCACGGGGATGGTATTCTCGGGGTGATGAGAGGTGTTGGGTTTGCACCTGACATAGTGGTTTCCAATGATGGCCAAAAAGCTACATTTTAGTCTCATCTGACCAGAGTACCTTCTTCCATATGTTTGGGGAGTCTCCCACATGCTTTTTAGCGAACACGAAAGATGTTTGCTTATTCTCTTCTTTAAGCAATGGCTTTTTTCTTGCCACTCTTCCGTAAAGTCCAGCTCTGTGGAGGGTACGGCTTAAAGTGGTCCAATGGACAGATACTCCAATCTCCACTGTGGAGCTTTGCAGCTCCTTCAGGATTATCTTTGTTGCCTCTCTGATTAATGCCCTCCTTGCCTGGTCCGTGAGTTTTGGTGGGCGGACCTCTCTTGGCAGGTTTGTTGTGGTTCCATATTCTTTCAATTTTTTAATAATGGATTTAAAATGGTGCTCTGTGGGATGTTCAAAGTTTTGAATATTTTTTATAACCCAACCTTGATATGTACTTCTCCACAACTTTGTCCCTGACCTGTTTCGAGAGCTCCTTGGTCTTCATAGTGCCGCTTGCTTGGTGGTGGCCCTTGCTTAGTGGTGTTGCAGACTCTGGGGCCTTTCAGAACAGGTGTAAATATACTGAGATCACGTGACAGATCATGTGACACTTAAATAAAGTCAACCTGTGTGCAATCTAACTAATTATGTGACTTCTGAAGGTGATTTGTTGTACCAGATCATATTTAGGGGCTTCATAGCAAAGGGGGTGAATACATATGCACGCATAACTTTTCAGTTATTTTTTATTTAGAAACAAGTAATTTTTTTCTATTTTGTGTATGTCCATTACATGAAATCCAAATAAAAATCTATTTAAATTACATGTTGTAATGCAACAGAACAGGAAAAAACGCCAAGTGGGTGAATACTTTTGCAAGACACTGTACTTACTGCTGTGGTACCTAAACTATGTCCTCTAATTACTCCTTTTGTGGTTTCACTGGTAAAACAAAAACAGGTGCAGTACAGGGTGGAGAATGGAAGAGAGGCCGAGAAGAAGAGAAAGAAAGGCAGAGAGAGAGAGAGAACAATAACAATGGAAAGATACCAAGTAAACGTACCATAGTTTCCTGAAAATCACTTTTGTCGTTGATGTCATCCACTTTGTAGGATCCAGACTGATTGAGGTAATTGTAGTAATCTAGGCTTGTGATTCCGAGGCTGCTCTTCTGTTCTCCAGTGGCTCCCTCTATCAACTGCACAAACAGAAGACAGTGTTAGATGATTACACTTCTGTCAAGTAAGAACCTGTATACAGTAATTCTAGACTCAAAGGTCTACAGGAGCTTTCAACCTGTGAACTCACATTGTCTTTCCTCACATTTCTACATGTCAGACGTCTTTTAGACAGGCAGCACCATATACACATGTTCCTTAAGTGATCAGCACCACACGTTTTACACCCAATTTAGAGTTGAATTCTTTATTCTCCTTTCACGTGTCAAGAAAGTTGCATTATGGGAGTTTGACCGCGACCTCTCTTCCAGAGACCTCAAGTGGTACACAGTGAGAACAACTCGTCCAGCTTTCAGGAACCAAATAGCACATCAAATCAAAGTGTATTTGTCACGTCCGCTGAATACAACAGGTGTAGAACTTACAGTGAAATGCTTACTTACAGGCTCTAACCAATAATGCAAAAAAGGTATTAGGTGAACAATAGGTAGGTAAAGAAATAAAACTACAGTAAAAAGACAGGCTGTATACAGTAGCGAGGCTACATACAGACACCGGTTAGTCAGGCTGATTGAGGTAGTATGTACATATAGATATGGTTAAAGTGACTATGCATATATGATGAACAGAGAGTAGCAGTAGCGTAAAAGAGGGATTTGCAGGTGGTGGGTGGGACACAATGCAGATAGCCCGGTTAGCCAATGTGCGGGAGCACTGGTTGGTCAGTCCAATTGAGGTAGTATGTACATGAATGTATAGTTAAAGTAACTATGCATATATGATAAACAGAGAGTAGCAGCAAAGTAAAAAGAGGGGTGGGGGGGGGGGGGGGCACACAATGCAAATAGTCCGGGTAGCCATTTGATTACCTGTTCAGGAGTCTTATGGCTTGGGGGTAAAAACTGTTGAGAAGCCTTCTTGTCCTAGACTTGGCACTCCGGTACCGCTTGCCATGCGGTAGTAGAGAGAACAGTCTATGACTGGGGTGGCTGGGGTCTTTGACAATTTTTAGGGCCTTCCTCTGACACCGTCTGGTGTAGAGGTCCTGGATGGCAGGCAGCTTAGCCCCAGTGATGTACTGGGCCGTACGCACTACCCTCTGTAGTGCCTTGCGGTCAGAGGCTGAGCAATTGCCGTACCAGGCAGTGATACAACCAGTCAGGATGCTCTCGAGGTTGCAGCTGTAGAACCTTTTGGGGATCTCAGGACCCATGCCAAATCTTTTTAGTTTTCTGAGGGGGAATAGGCTTTGTCGTGCCCTCTTCACGGCTGTCTTGGTGTGTTTGGACCATTCTAGTTTGTTGTTGATGTGGACACCAAGGAACTTGAAGCTCTCAACCTGCTCCACTGCAGCCCCGTCGATGAGAATGGGGGCGTGCTCGGTCCTCCTTTTCCTGTAGTCCACAATCATCTCCTTAGTCTTGGTTACGTTGAGGGATAGGTTGTTATTCTAGCAACACCCGGCCAGGTCTCTGACTTCCTCCCAATAGGCTGTCTCGTTGTTGTCGGTGATCAGGCTTACCACTGTTGTGTCGTCTGCAAACTAAATGATGGTGTTGGAGTCATGCCTGGCCATGCAGTCGTGGGTGAACAGGGAATACAGGATGGGACTGAGCACGCACCCCTGGGGAGCTCCAGTGTTGAGGATCAGCGTGGCACATGTGTTGCTACCTACCCTCACCACCTGGGGGCGGCCCGTCAGGAAGTCCACGATCCAGATGCAGAGGTAGTTGTTTATTCCCAGGATCCTTAGCTTAGTGATGAGCTTTGAGGGTACTATGGTGTTGAACGCTGAGCTGTAGTCAATGAATAGCATTCTCACATAAGTGTTCCTTTTGTCCAGGTGGGAAAAGGCAGTGTGGAGTGCAATAGAGATTGCATCATCTGTGGATCTATTTGGGCGGTATGCAAATTGGAGTGGGTCTAGGGTTTCTGGGATAATGGTGTTGATGTGAGCCATTACCAACCTTTCAAAGCACTTCATGGCTATGGACGTGAGTGCTACAGGTCTGTAGTCATTTAGGCAGGTTGCCTTTGTGTTCTTGGGCACAGGGACTATGGTGGTCTGCTTGAGACATGTTGGGATTACATACTCAACCAGGAACATGTTGAAAATGTCAGTGAAGACACCTGCCAGTTGGTCAGCACATGCCTGTAGCAAACATCCTGGTAATCAGTCTGGCCCCGAAGCCTTGTGTATGTTGACCTGTTTAAAGGTCTTACTCACGTCGGCTACGGAGAGTGTGATCACACAGTCGTCCAGAACAGCTGATGCTCTCATGCATGCCTCAGTGTTGCTTGCTTCGAAGCCAACATAGAAGTGATTTAGCTCATCTGGTAGGCTCGTGTCACTGGGCAGCTCGCGGCTGTGCTTCCCTTTGTAGTCTGTAATAGTTTGCAAGCCCTGCCACATAAGACGAGCGTCGGAGCCAGTGTAGTATGATTTAATCTTAGCCCTGTATTGACGCTTTGCCTGTTTGATGGTTCGTCGCAGGGCATAGCAGGATTTCTTGTAAGCGTCCGGGTTAGAGTCCCGCACCTTGAAAGCGGCAGCTCTACCCTTTAGCTCAGTGCGAATGTTGCCTGTAATCCATGGCTTCTGGTTGGGGTATATACGTACAGTCACTGTGGAGACGACGTCCTCGATGCAGTTATTGATAAAGCTAGTGACTGATATGGTGTGCTCCTCAATGCCATCGGAAGAATCCCGGAACATATTCCAGTCTGTGCTAGCAAAACAGTCCTGTAGTTTAGCATCTGCTTCATCTGACCACTTTTTTAAAGACTGAGTCACTGGTGCTTCCTGCTTAATTTTTGCTTGTAAACGGGAATCAGGAGGATAGAGTTGTGGTCGGATTTACCAAATGGAGGGTGAGGGAGAGCTTTGTTCGCGTCTCTGTGTGTGGAGTACAGGTGATCTAGATTTTTTCCCCCTCTGGTTGCACATTTAACATGTTGATGGAAATTTGGTAGAACTGATTTAAGTTTCCCTGCATTAAAGTCTCCGGCCAGTAGGAGCGCTGCCTCTGGCTGAGTGGTTTCCTGTTAGCTTATTTCCTTATACAGCTGACTGAGTGCGGTCTTAGTGCCAGCATCTGTCTGTGGTGGTAAATATACAGCCACGAAGAGTATAGCTGAAAACTCTCTAGGAAAGTAGTGTGGCCCGCAATTTATCACAATATACTTAACTTCAGGCGAGCAAAATCTAGAGACTTCCTTAGATTTCGTGCACCAGCTGTTGTTTACAAATATGCACAGAACGCCCCCCCCCCCCCTCGTCTTAACGGAGTGTACTTGTTACTGTCAGTGTCCTGAAAGCTGAATTTTACTCATGGACACTGCGAGACAATTCCTGTACACATTTCCCCAGTTCTAAAATGTGCATAAACACTTTTCTTAAAACAGGAAAATTATAAAAACACACCATGTTACCGGAGTCCCTCACCTGATAGAATATATGGAAGCTTCTCTCTCCAGGATTCCTCATGACGACGCGTGATTTCTCCAACAGGAAGTTGGAGATTTTCCCTCCATCTGGCTCGCCGCCGGAGCTGAACTGGATCTCAAAGTATTTCCCCTGAAGGAGGAGAGTGTGGCGCTTTAGTATCAGCGAAGGCCTTGCTAAAGCTAAAACCCAGACCTCTCCGAGCAGGAAATAACAACCATCACATGAGTTGTACTTCGGGTGCACACCTGCAGCCCAGTGGTGTGTGTGTACTAAGGCTTGAATCCTTTCTCTCTCTCCCTTGCCCTTTCCTTCTTTCCTCCAGACAGGTCTGTCCTCTGTAATGTCTATCCCATTCCCAGCCAGTCTGAAGCCACAGAGTGCACTGAGACACTATTCACACAGGGAGACTTCCTCAACCATTTCTCAGACCATGAGTCAAACCTCATTTACTTTCCCGAAACTAAACCAGGAAAACTAAGAACAGAGACAATACTGCCTTGTCTGTCAACCTGAATGCAATACTTACCACTAAGCTCTGTTGTGAATTCTGTAAGTGGGTAAACTGGCTTTAGAGGGCACTGAAGTCTGCCTTTAAAACCTCTCTCCAAGCGAACAGTCTTTAAAAGTATAGTATGTGTTTTGTCTATGTGCATCTTTACTGGCAGTGGAGTGCCCACTCTTTCTGGACAGTGTGTCCCCACAGCCCTGGTTCACCAGGCCACACGAGGCTAGCAGCCCCAGCCAAGAGGAGATGGGAGAAGGCAGTAACACAGCTTATAAAAAGAGGAGCACACTGTAATCTCCTTTTTTCTCTTCTCTATTTGCAATGGACGTCCTTGTGTTTGCTTTGGTTCCAGAAACAACCGTGAAGCAGCTTCAAATCATTCCAGGGCAAAACACAGTGCCAACCATTTGATGTTAGGCGCCCCCATTCCGCTAATAAAAAAAAGAGAGATTTGGAAAGACGTGGGACCCTTACAAATCTGCTGGAGTTGTTGTTCCTCACTGTCTTGGCGTTCCCGAAGGCCTCCAGGAGAGGGTTGGACTGGAGGATGATGTCTTTGATGTGCTGTGAGGGAGCAGACAGACAGTAGGCTCGTTTTAGTGACTGACAGGTAGGGTATAGAGACAGTTGGTAGGGAGACACTACTACACTCTGCAGTGATCCACATCCCTGCTGGCAGATCAACATGCACCGTCTCTGGAACTTTCCAACGTCGCTCCGCTCTCATAGTGTCTGGAGCACATTATCTTTCCCATGAGCCATCTGCATATCAGGAGCCCATGAATTTTAAAATCAGCACAGCGTCGTGGAGATCGAACTATTATCCTCTCTATTAACCAATGTGGAATGGTAGCATTTCTTTGAATCGTTTTGCGTCCCTGAACTATTGTCCTCTATGAAGAAAAACACTTTAGTGACATGCGGTTCTAGTGTAACAGCTTTTTGTACTTACCCCAGTGCTCAGTTAAACCTTACATACAGTTGAAGTTGGAAGTTTACATACACTTTGGTTGGGGTCATTAAAACTAGTTTTTCACCACTCCACAAATGTGTTGTTAACTAACTATAGTTTTGGCAAGTCGGTAAGGTCATCTACTTTGTGCATGACAAGTTTTTCCAACAATTGGTTACAGACAGATTATTTCACTTATAATTCACTGTATCACAATACCAGTGGGTTAGACGTTTACATACACTAAATTGACTGTGCATTTAAACAGCTTGGAAAATTCCAGAATAGGATGTCATGGCTTTAGAAGCTTCTGATAGGCTAATTGACATCATTTGAGTCAACTGGAGGTGTACCTGTGAATGCATTTCAAGGCCTACCTTCAAACTCAGTGCCTCTTTGCTTGACATCATGGGAAAATCAAAAGAAATCAGCCAAGACCTCAGAAAAAAAAATTGGAGCCCTCCACAAGTCTGGTTCATCCTTGGGAGAAATTTCCAAACGCCTGAAGGTACCACGTTCATCTGTACAAACAATAGTACGCAAGTATAAACACCATGGGACCACACAGCCGTCATACCGCTCAGGAAGGAGACGCGTTCTGTCTCCTAGAGATGAACGTACGTTGGTGCGAAAAGTGCAAATCAATCCCAGAACAACAGCAAAAGACCTTGTGAAGATGCTGGAGGAAACCGGTACAAAAGGGGCTATATCCACAGTAAAACAAGTCCTATATCGACATAACTTGAAAGGCCTCTCAGCAAGGAAGAAACCACTGCTCCAAAACCGCCATAAAAAAGGCAGACTACGGTTTGCAACTGCACATGGGCACAAAGATCGTACTTTTTGGGGAAATGTCCTCTGGTCTGATGAAACAAAAATAGAACTGTTTGGCCATAATAACCATCGTTATGTTTGGAGGCAAAAGGGGGAGTCTTGCAAGCCGAAGAACACCATTCCAACAGTGAAGCACGGGGGTGGCAGCATCATGTTGTGGGGGAGCTTTGCTGCAGGAGGGACTGGTGCACGTCACAAAATAGATGGCACCATGAGAAAGGAAAATTATAAAAATATATTGAAGCAACATCTCAAGACATCAGTCAGGAAGTTAAAGCTTGGATGCAAATGGGTCTTCCAAATGGACAATAAGCCCAAGCATATTCCCAAAGTTGTAGCAAAATGGATTAAGGACAACAAAGTCAAGGTATTGGAGTGGCCATCACAAAGCCCTGACCTCAATCCCATAGTAAATTTGTGGGCAGAACTGAAAAATCATGTGCGAGCAAGGAGGCCTACAAACCTGACTCAGTTACACCAGCTCTGTCAGGAGGAATAGGCCAAAAGTCACCCATCTTATTGTGGGAAGCTTGTGGAAGGCTACCTGAAATGTTTGACCCAAGTTAAATAATTTAAAAGGAAATACTACCAAATACTAATTGAGTGTATGTAAACTTCTGACCCACTGGGAATGTGATGAAAGAAATAAAAACTGAAAGAAATAATACTCCTCCTATTATTCTGACATTTCACATTCTTAAAATAATGTGGTAACTGACCTAAGACAGGGAAATTTTACTAGGATTAAATGTCAGTATTTGTGAAAAACTGAGTTAAATTTATTTGACTAAGGTGTATGTTAAATTCTGACTTCAACTGTATGTAACTAATCAAACTGCTCTGTGAGAGCCACCTGAGACTTCAAAACACATACAACTCCCAGGTTAAAACACATGCTGTATCTGTCACTCACATCGATTTGCATGCATATGATTCAGGGGCATGGTAATCTGATATGCATCCTTCAGTCAGAAACAGATACAGGATGATGATAATCAGATACAACAACTCTGCTGTTCAGTCTGTCTGTTTGAGTAGGCAGGGGGAGTGAAGTGACAGTCACTCACAAAACATTACACCCCCCCACATACACACACGCTCAAAGCACGCATTCCACAAGCTCATGCACACAGGACTTGGGGAGACCATGTGAACGAGACATGTGGACAAAGGGATTGACAAAGCTAAATTAGGCAGGAAGGGTATTGAGAGAGGTAGGGGGTTTCCAACACAATGGAGACCTTATTCAATAAAACAATAGAAATTCCAAGGGCAATATCTGTAATATACTACATAGACCGCACATATTTATTTTAAATACATTCTTCAACAAAAGTTACAAGCACACTTTTCAGTACATCTTAAAATGATTTAAAAGATGCAAGGCACATAAGACTCATAGCCAGTAATAATGCAGAACCATGTACAGTACATTCAAAAAGAATGCACTGAACCCTTTTCCCCATTTTGTTACGTTATTCTAAAATGGATTAAATCATGTTTCCCCCCCCTCATCAATCTACACACAATACCGCATAATGACAAAGTGAAAACAAGTTTTTAGAAATATTTACAAAATAAAAAAACAGAAATACCTTATTTACATAACTATTCAGACCCTTTGCTATGAGACTCGAAATTGAGTTCAGGTGCATCCTGTTGTCATTGATCATCCTTGAGGTGTTTCTACAACTTGATTGGAGTCCACCTGTGGTAAATTCAAATGATTGGACATGATTTGGAAAGGCACACACCTGTCTATATAAGGTCACACAGTTGACAGTGCATGTCAGAGCAAAAACCAAGCCATGAGCCCCGAGACGCGATTTTGTCGAGGCACAGATCTGGGGAAGGTTACCTAAAAAATTCTGCAGCATTGAAGCTCCAAGAACACCATGGCCTCCATCATTCTTAAATGAAAGAAGTTTGGAACCATGAAGACTCTTCCTCGAGCTGACCGCCCGGCCAAACTGAGCAATCGGGGGAGAAGGGCCTTGGTCAAGGAGGTAACCAAGAGACCAATGGTCACTCTGACAGAGCTCCAGAGTTCCTCTGTGGAAATGGGAGAACCTTACAGAAGGACAACAATCTCTGCAGCACTCCACCAATCAGGCTTTTATGGTAGGGGCCAGACGGAAGCCACTCCTCAGTAAAAAGCACATGACAGCCCGCTTGGAGTTTGCTAAAAAGGCACCCAAAGGACTCTCAGACCATGAGAGACAAGATTATCTGGTCTGATGAAACCAAACTCTTTGGCCTGAATGCCAAGCGTCACTTCTGGAGGAAATCATGCATCGCTCATCACCTGGCCCTACGGTGAAGCATGGTGGTGGCAACATCATGCTGTGGTGATGTTTTTCAGCAGCCGGGACTGGGAGACTAGTCAGGGTCGAGGGAAAGATTAACGGAGCAAAGTGCTGAGAGATCCTTGATGAAAACCTGCTCCAGAGCACTCAGGACCTCAGACTGAAGGCGAAGGTTCACCTTCCAACAGGACAACGACCCTAAGTACACAGCCAAGACAATGCAGGAGTGGTTTCGGGACAAGTCTCTGAATGTCCTTGAGTGGCTCAGCCAGAGCCCGATCGAACATCTCTGGAGAGACCTGAAAATAGCCATGTAGCGACGCTCCCCTTCCAACTTGACAGAGCTTTAGAGGATCTGCAGAGAAGAATGGGAGAAACTCCCAAGGGATAACAGGTGTACCAAGCTTGTAGTGTCATACTCGCTGTCAACGGTGCTTCAACAAAGTACTGAGTAAAGGTTCTGAATACTTATGCAAATGTAATCCGTTTTTTTATTTGTAATACATTTGCAAAAAAATCAAGAAATCTGTTTTTGCTTTGTCATTACGGGGTATTGTATGTAGATTGATGAGAAAAAAACTAACAATTTAATCTATTTCAGAAAAAGGCTGTAACGTAACAAAATTTTGTCTGAATACATTTTCGGAATAGACTGTACATGGAAAATGTACAATAAATACAGTGGCGTGCCGTGGGCCTGGGGCCTGGGCCTGAGGTATTACACAGTCCCACCCGAATTAATCCACCTCATTATGATGCCATGGCTCTAGACACTATACATTTAGACATAAATGCAGTATAACCAGGCGTTGAGTCACCTTGAAATTGACAAATGGACATTTTTGGGCAAACAATGTTTACCCAAAAACATGACACAATCAATGAGTCTTTTCAATATTTCCCTTCACCTTTTCATTGTGCAGCTCCGTTGCCCTGCGCGCGTGTTCTTTGAGCTGTAGATCCACTCCGGTGTCCCCAAAAGTTTTCAAAAGCACCATTGCTTGTTAGTGCCCAGCCGTACTTTGGTGTCTCGTTGCTGCCTTGGTTAGACAACTCAAGTTTGCAAAGCCAGTGTGGCTCCAAACACCAAATCGATCACTTGCAAATAATAGGCATTCCCAGCAGTACAGTTTGCAGTGCTTCTCGGAGCCAAGGAGCCATTGACAGCGCTCGTAGTTGAAACTTTGAAAGTGGCGAGCCAACTAAGCCCTTTCCCGCCTGTGACAGGCTTTGTGGCGTCGGGCGACCTCCCCTTACAATGTCTAACTTTTCTTGAAAAGTTCGTCTTGAGAATGGCGTTATAATTATATCCTCGACCAAATCGATATCTTCTCCTCCTTCCGCCATTGTGGGTTGAAAAAACAGCTTAGTAGTACGCGAATTAATTCGTTTATCAAATTCAGTTTCCTAGATCTCCATAGGACCTGCCTCTCAATATTGGTAATCCAATCAAAAGACGTGCACGCACTACGCCTGCTAGCTGGCTCCTGTGTAACACTGGAGCCAGCCAGCAGGCGTACAATAGCCAACTCTAAAGCTGATTGGTTGACACTAAATTTTCATTTCCATTCACTATAAGCGACAAGCGCCCGCACTGTTGATTCTGAAGGCCTGAGGGCAGATTTTAGACCCCTGGCAACAGATGATGGCTGAATATGATTGGATAAAAGATCTAACATAAAGACCAGCCCTCCAAATCTCAACCTGGGGCTGGAAGCAGTGCAACCAAGAGGAAAGCTATGAAATGAAGAGTATAACTCTTACTCTGGGGAATAATTTAATACATATTTGTGGGAAAATATATTTTAAAAAAAAATTACATTCTGATGTTTAGGCCAGCAGAGAAGGCCTTGCAGGTCCTGACTGCCCACCACTGAGTAAATAGTCATACACCCTTTTCCACATGACTCTGAGAGCGTGATAGCTAATATTAGCTTTGAACTTGAAACCTTGACTAAAGTACAATAATTCCAGGGTGGAAAAAGCACTATACTAATCAGACTGAAAAAATGACTACCATCACAATTGCGTCTGAGTGGAAGCATCTTGTGATCCAGCTTATATTCCTACAGACTGGAAATTCCAAGCCCTTTTCAGTGGGCCAATAATACCAGGGAGGCTGGTGGAGAGGGGTGGCTTGTGGACAGGACATCTGCTGAGTAGTGTGGGGGCCAGATGGCTGCTGGGGGGTTGGGAACGAGGGTATTTGGGGGTTGGATGGGCTGCTGATGGACTGATAATGATAATGGGAGATTGGAGGGAGGGATGGCAGGAGATGGTTTTGGTGGTGCAGAAAAGGGAGGTTTAGACAGGAAACAGCAACCGGTCATTAGGATGGACTGACCTCATAAGGTACATTGTAAATGACAGTGGATGTGTGTGTGATCGTATGAAATGAATCACATTTTCACAACTGTAGTTGAGCTGTGTTTCACGGTGTAAAATGGAAGTAGCTTCTCTGTACTCACCTGCACTTTGGGTCCTCCTCCGGATACTCTGGAGATGTAGCCCATGATGTATTTGGCTGCTACAGTCTTCCCTGCACCACTCTCTCCACTGAAACACAAAGTAGAGAGGTTAGAACGGTCCATATAACATGGCAGTCCTCTGAAACACAAAGTACAATTCAAGGATGCCCACGTTGTTAGTTAAAGGCTGTCAGTAACCAGATGCTGTAATTACTCTGCTTGCCTTGCTATCCAAGAGGACGTCCCTCTTAGCAACACAAAGTTCTGGAAATAACAAGTAAATGAGAGTATACACTTTCTCTGTGGAAATTCAACTGAACTCTGTAGCTGAAAAAGCAGTTGTAGATTTATGGTACCAGACAGTAGCATGCTAAATAACACTCCATGAAAATCTCCTCTAAGCCTGGTTTTAAGAGGGTCAGTAGGGGTTTACCAAAATGCTCCTTTATTGTCTCTTCTTATCCCCAATTAGCATGAAGGTGGCCTACTATTGAAGGAGGGTATTTCTCTTCTCTCTTCTCTTCAATGTGCGGTGTAGGAACAGAAGTTGACTGTCAAAATGCTCTTCCTCTAATTCTCCCAGCTGAGCCAAACCCTTCACTTCAAAGCAACTTTTTTCAAACATCCAGAATTACCAGGTGAAACGCCATCTCTTGACTTCCTGTCCACAGACTCCACTTCCTATGTTCACTCAGCTCTCCTTCTCTGTGGATGATCCCAACCAAAATCAGACTCATCTCAGCAGTAAACCTCCCACTCTAGAAGGGGCTATTAACACTATTCCTGTTTTGTCATATTTGCCCAGTTTCTTTTATTCCTTCTCTTTCCTCAACCTCTCCTATTTTTCCTCCTGTCCTTTCACTTCACCAGGGTCATACTTATTTAGACATATGTGGTTTGGCAGTGGATGACAGGAGTCTGTGTTTTTATTTCATTTTTGAAGGGGAGTCATGTCGGTAATGCCCTTCTGAGACGACCCAGCTGCAGACCGTTGGAGAACGCCATAAGAAGTTATCAAAGCAACTCTATATGCTTATTCATCTCACTAAGCCGATAATGGACTCTGCTCCTCTATAGTACTCAGTCTAGCTTGTTACACAGCTATTCAAAACAACTATAACAGTTCTAGATATAGTGGTCACTACAATGACCTCAAAAACAATCAGTACACTGACTAGTGACCAAAAATGATTCAATGTTCCCTCTAATCTTTGTCAATAAGCATTTGTAGGACCTTGACCCTTAAGAGAACCCATCTGCACACGTGGACTTATGGGCATGTTCTTTTCAGCTGGAGCAGGCTAGGGGCTGGAGTTTGAATCACATCCTATTTTTACCCTCCTGAGGGCTGTGCCCATTGTTGTAATTACACAGCACGCAGATGCTTAACACATTGTTGACTTCCTCTCCCATTTATTGGCCAAACAAGGACAGAAGGAGAGTCATGTCGTTATAGATGGCTTACTGTAAAGTACTACATTCAGCGCTGAATCACTGGGCTCACTGATGTCACTCACAGCTCAGCTTGACAAAGAAAGCACCTGAAGTGATCATTACAGACATCAGCTATGAGTGAAATGGAATGCATGCTGAGTATAATGTGGAACGATGGATACCAGTTACGGCAGATTTGTATGATTAGGCACATTGTGTTCCCAAGCCACTACCGAATGACACACACACACACACACACACACACACACACACACACACACACACACACACACACACACACACACACACACACACACACACACACACACACACACACACACACACACACACACACACACACACACACACGAGGTGTGACTGAAGTCTGGCTTCATTTCGACTTGTTGGATAGCATCATTTCCTGCAACTGAAGGGTCCTTCCATTAACAGTGACAAAAAACTTAGATGGATTCTCCATTTCCCATGTCATTGTTTCCATTACCAAGCCTTTCATATCAATGGGGGAGAAAATAACCTTCCCTACATAACTAATAAGCAGAAGAAAACTGTTATATGAACAGAGGGTAGAATATAGTGTGTCATTAGACACTACATTTCAGGCCACCCTTTGCGGGATAGAGCTGTAAACTCACCGGCCAGAGCCTTGGTAAAAAAGGACGGCAAAAACTGTGCAGAACACAAATAGTGCTATGTGATTTGAAATATTGCAACATCAGTGTTTGTAGAAGCGCAAGCACTTCTATATGTCATATGGCATCATTTGTGTTTTAACCACTCGGAGATAGTTAATACATTTTTAAAAAACTATTTTATAATAATACTCTACATCTTTATTGCCCTTTGTAACTTAGCTTTCCTCTCCCAAAAATTTGAGTGCAGAAAAATCAGTGAAGTCAGACATTGACAGAAATCCCAGTCAACACCACTTGACCACATCAGATGACTCATGACATGTTGAATGACTTCTTTAATAAGTGGGAAAGAAAAATGTCCAACACAGTACAGTGCTGACCACACTGCCTGGACAGCAATTTCATAGAGGGCTTTGTTTGCTGATCTGGTGCATCACAAATCCACTTCCATTCCTTTTATGTGGGAATCTGTACTGGCAGCTGTCTAAACAACGGGAGGAAAGTGCTGAACCAGTGGCCATTCGCCATGAGGTAAGCACTACAGTAACCGTCCTGGCCCCGGGCCTCAGGTGACTGGCCCACAACATAAAGCCCCAACTATGAGACAACACTTTGTACAGTCATGTTACCCACTATAGGCTTCACAACACTAGGGAAGGATCTCTGGACTACCACTAGCTTCCAGGAATCCAGGGCTGTGACCAAACACATTTTAATGGCCAGTTAGGCCATTTTACATTTCCTTCTTGACCACTGCTTGGTAAGACCGACTTTGGTTTGGTTCAATCATATTGCTTTCAAATGTCAAGTATTTTCAGCTGAGTAGTCTAAAGAGGAAAGGAAGCTGTATTTGGGGCATGGCCAAAGAGTCCATAACATTTTCTCTGTCTGTGATCATCTGTCTGTCTGAGGCGAATAATCCGTATCCGAGTGTAATATACAGCATACTCTCAAATGTGTTAATTGTCACTACTCATCCGCTCTCAATCCATAACAGCAGAGGAACAGTCCCTCCCCCTTCCTGTACCGTGAGAGAGGACTCATGCATGAGCAACAAAGTACTATGCATGTGCAATTCCTGTTTTATAAAAGCAGGAAGCTAATGCATAAATAGACACTGTGTTTTGTTTTCATTCTACATCCTGAGAAATGTTTCTAAAATCAACCAGCTGCCACAAGAAAAGAGCCTTGAGGACATATATTTAGTCTTGAAGGTGTATTTTCCCAGTTTTCCTTTCC
Source organism: Salvelinus fontinalis (assembly GCF_029448725.1). Lineage (NCBI taxonomy): Eukaryota > Metazoa > Chordata > Actinopteri > Salmoniformes > Salmonidae > Salvelinus > Salvelinus fontinalis. Next base: position 21,781,678 of record NC_074699.1, read on the forward strand.
CAGCAGGCTGTGATATGAGGAGGGTGGATTAAGACTGGTTGAAGAACCCAGACTGAGCAGGGCACTTTCAGTCACCAGCACTCCTCCCAGTCAGGTGGTGGATCCTGTTGGGTCTGTTGGTTCCCTTCCCATCTATTATCATCACATTCAACAGTAGCACTCTTCCACCTGTGTCACCATGCAGTCTCCTCCTATCCCTCCCTGCCTCTTGACTTCTGCCTCTCGACTTCTGCCTCATTCGCAGGTATTTCCCACATACCAGCTCTGTTGTTATGGTTGTCAGCCTTTCTCCCCATACACAAACACTGAAAGGGAGGGGAGGTGCCTGAGACATAATAACGAGAAAAGCAGGCAGGCTGACTCACCTGATGATGACACACTGGTTCTCCCTGTCGATCATCATGTTTCTGTACATGTTGTCTGCCAGGGCGTAGATGTGAGGAGGGTTCTCATACTGGGCCTGGGGGTTCAACAGAGATCATGATATAAGAATATCTCGTAAAAAAACTGGGTGGGTCCATTTTCTTGGTCCTAAGTGGAAAACTGAGTGTAAAGGCAAGACTGTAAAGAAGTAAGAGTAATTAATGTAATGAAGTAATAAAGTCAGAGGGCTAACTGTTTTTATCAAGCATAGTTAACGTCCGATTTGGCAGCCAAGGCCACTTTCAGTACGCTGGCCAAGAACACTTTAAATAATACAGACTTGAACAGGCTGTACTGAAGGTATTGCCAGGCCTTTTCAATGGGTAATGCACGTTTCTAAATCTGCTCCAACTGAGGGGTGCTGCTGGAAAAAGGATTTGAAGCACACCTAACCCAGTTCATTTAAAACGTTGTTCTTTCTACTGATAACATCTTAAAAACATGACTTATCTTAACTTTTCCAAGTATGAGGTGACGTTGTGCAAACAATTAGGATACAAGTTGAATACATACAGAGTTTTATTTTTACCCCCCCCCAAAAAAAACCTATTGGTACCCTGTCTCACTGTCTCATACTCCTGTCTAAAGAGAAAAGGCTGCTCACCGCGCCCTGATACATCTCCACTTCCTTGTCCCCAAAGTATGGCATCTGCTTGAACGGGTTAACAGAGATGAGCACAGGGCCAATGTAAGTCTGTAGAGGTTAAGGGTCATACTAACACATGTACCAGTAATATCAACTGTTCAGGTCCCTGTGACTCACATGGTCAAAGGAAAAAAACAACACTAGGAATTCCCAGAGTTCACTAGTCATCTGCACGAGCACCAATGACAACCCTCCACTCATTTTACTCTTTAAGACAATGCAGTTTCAGAACATATTTATAAATCTTGACGTAGTCCCTCTTGGAGAAAAATGACCTAACTGTGAGTAATTGGGCCCATGACATCATTGCAATGTGCATCTGTGTGGTAGCACTGGAGTGTGTGGTGATTGGACCCAAGCCTTGTAAAGACAGTGTTCACACATCAGAGCGAACAGCCCAGCAGTGTAGTGATGTGAGGTTTTGGCCCTGTAGCCCAAAGCAGCTCCCGGCACATAAAGCTGGTATTGAGGGCGCCCTGCAGTGACCCCAACCCCAGTACGTCACTGGCTGGAACACTGTGTTGACGCTATTTTCTGACCACAATCAGAGGATTGACTCAGAGTTTTCAATCTAAAATGGCCAGCATCCGCTCAACTCTATAATCCAAAAGACTGCCAGGATACAGATGAGGTTTTAATTAATGATTCAAGAACTTTCAACATCTTCCATCAAAAGGGTCATTCAGAGACCCAACCATTTCAACACTACTTGGATACATTATATTTATTTTTATTTATTTCACCTTTATATAACCAGGTAGGCTAGTTGAGAACAAGTTCTCATTTGCAACTGCGACCTGGCCAAGATAAAGCATAGCAGTGTGAACAGACAACAACACAGAGTTACACATGGAGTAAACAATAAACAAGTCAATAACATGGTAGAAAAAAGAGAATCTATATACAATGTGTGCAAAAGGCATGAGGTAGGCAATAAATCGAATAATTACAATTTAGCAGATTAACACTGGAGTGATAAATCATCAGATGATCATGTGCAAGAAGAGATACTGGTGTGCAAAAGAGCAGAAAAGTAAATAAATAAAAGCAGTATGGGGGTGAGGTAGGTAAATTGGGTGGGTAGTTTACAGATGGACTATGTACAGCTGCAGCGATCGGTTAGCTGCTCGGATAGCAGATTTTTAAAGTTGTTGAGGGAGATAAAAGTCTCCAACTTCAGAGATTTTTGCAATTCGTTCCAGTCGCAGGCAGCAGAGAACTGGAAGGAAAGGCGTCCAAATTAGGTTTTGGCTTTAGGGATGATCAGTGAGATACACCTGCTGGAGCGCGTGCTACGGGTGGGTGTAGCCATCGTGACCAGTGAACTGAGATAAGGCGGCACTTTACCTAGCATAGCCTTGTAGATGACCTGGAGCCAGTGGGTCTGACGACGAACATGTAGCGAGGGCCAGCCGACTAGGGCATACAGGTCGCAGTGGTGGGTCGTATAAGGTGCTTTAGTAACAAAACGGATGGCACTGTGATAAACTGCATCCAGTTTGCTGAGTAGAGTATTGGAAGCTATTTTGTAGATGACATCGCCGAAGTCGAGGATCGGTAGGATAGTCAGTTTTACTAGGGTAAGTTTGGCGGCGTGAGTGAAGGAGGCTTTGTTGCGGAATAGAAAGCCGACTCTAGATTTGATTTTGGATTGGAGATGTTTGATATGAGTCTGGAAGGAGAGTTTGCAGTCTAGCCAGACACCTAGGTACTTATAGATGTCCACATATTCTAGGTCGGAACCGTCCAGGGTGGTGATGCTATGGGCACAAGAACAAAACTTTAAACCTCAATATATTCTTGAGGTCTGTAAGAGTGAAGCTGAATACTCTTCTTAGGGATTGTATAGGCCTACAGGCCTGGGGCATTTACAGATCTGGCCCTGAATGCTCTCAGCACAGCCACACAAAACCATTACTGTTGTAGGAAAGTAGCTGCACTGCTTACATTCACTATGCATTTCTCAGCAACCCTTCCCCCCAACCTCTTTCCATATTGCTGCATGGTGAGATTAAACCAGAGTAAACCTGATTAAGATCCATTCCAGCCTGGAGGTGAAGGAAGCTGAAGTCAGGGGTCCAGATAGGGGCGCAAAGAGGCCCGTCTCCCCCTCTCCACTGGCAATACATGGTGGGAGTAGCCCAGTGTCTGGAGCCTCAAACACTAGATCATTAATCTGAGTTATTACAGCACTGTGAATGGTCACTCAGCTATTCTGGGAACAGTGGGAGTGTGTCTACGGCAGGGCTTAGCCATTCTTCATCGAGGTGTGAACTGTGTGAATGTGAAGGATACAAAGATGTAGTCGTCCATGTATCTCTTCTTGAGGTTGTCCACAATGGCGTCCTCGTTGATCTTGGAGAGGAGCACCATGTCGTCCACTCCACTCTGCTTGACATTGTGGCTCTGCCAGTGGTACCGGTAGTGGCCCCGGCTCCCCTGGAACACACAGAACACAATACACATCTGTTAGTGCCTTCAGACTACTAGTGCCTTCAGACTGCTTGAAGCCGCATCAAACTATAAAAGGACAGAATAATATCTAGGCTAGGAGTTTTTCCTGACTGCGTGACCTGACCAGGAAAAAAAATCATGGCCCTATAATCTCATAGAAACTTAATTAGGAGAAGTTTACCTTTACCTAGGACTGAAATCATCACATTTGGTGAGAGTACTGGAGTAGGCAGCCAAAACTTTTAGCAGAAAACTGTCCAACAACTGAAATGAACTTGGGCTTTCCCCTGAGTAACTCATTTTCACCCATGCAGAGTTTTGATTTTTTTTTTTACTTCTAATAGGTGCAAGGTCAAGATTCCAAAAAGTGCTTTCAGTGTGTTTTTGGCTCTTTGATGTTGTGTTCTGACTGCTGTCAGACCTTTCCCTTTACCTCCCTCTCTCTTCCTCTCCTACCTCTGTTCCAGTTGGATTTGTTTTCTGAGAGCGGGTCTCCAGAAAGCTTAGGGCATTCATCATGTGCTGTGAGTCAATGTCATCTGGCTACTGGGGAAAGGATTACAATGTGCTGTGAGGAGTGAGTCTTATTCTCCTGGATGGAGAACCAATCAAAGCCACAGACCAGATCATTAGTCAACACTGGACACATCTCAATGCCATTTAACGCATTGTTTGCCTCCTGATTCCACTGAGAAAGAGCATTTTAAATCCCTCCTATTCTATTTTAATTTACCTTTGAACTGGAGGGCAGCTTTACATACGCTGAACGATTTGTATTTCTATGCCTGTTTTTTCTTCCTGGTTCTGGAATGCTATGTTTAAACTTTTGAAGTGGTTCAGATTGGAAAGGGCTGGTGCATAGATTAGATGGCAGCAACACTTCCATATTTCAGATTCCATAGGCTACAACAGACTGAATGGTGCAATGTGACAATCACTTGTTAAATGGCAATTTGTGGTTTAAGACAAAAAGTACAGATGCACTAAGATGTACTTTTTCTACCAAAGCAACACAGAGCAAAACCATGGTGAAATTACAGTAAAATAAAATAACGCACAGTAGATTTAATACACCAATGGAAAGCCATGGTAACTTTCAGTAATTGACTTCTACAAAGTCGAGCAGAGAGACTGCTCAAATGAACCCTTAACGATCTCAGGGGTGGCTCAATTTTTTTACACCAACAAAATAAATACCACAACCTCTCTTTACAGACTCACTCTTAGCATGGAACATAGTGAGTAATGTTAATAGCCTGTCAGACTATTTCTATTTGCATTTTCACTCAGGAGCCAAGACATAAATTACTGCTCCATTAATTTTCCAGACGGTTCCCATTATCATGTTTTACTACTTTTTTTAAAACAGAAGAGGAAAAGGCTGCTTTCTCTTCTCATTGGCACGCTAAGCAGGGTGCATTACATGTGATTCCATACCCTGGGAGCTCATAAACACCTCGATGGAGATGATGTGTGAATGAAGAGAATATTGATGGGACACTGGGAAATTGGTGTCTCAGGAATTTGAAGATATACAGTGCATTCGGAAAGTATTCAGACCCCTTCTCCACATTTTGTTATGTTCCAGCCTTATTCTAAAACAGATTAAATCATTTTTTAATAATAGGTGAAATAGACATCTTACCCGCCAATGCCTAAATCTACCCGCATTTGGCACGTAGCAGGTGTTAATTTTAGGCCCTGCTTCCAAATCAAGGTAAACTTTTGGTTTTATTAATTTATTACCACGAGGCCAACCGATGTAACTGCTAAACTGCTTGCTGACTGTACTGCATGATTGTAGCAGGTTTATTAACATGTTAGTTCTAGTAGCTATGTTGACTATGACGTTAGCTAATATGGTGACAACGATGTAGGCTGTGTGTAGCGATTATGATATGAAGGTTTGGCTTAGAAATATTTTTCCAAATAGTCACAGACAGCTGTTTTGTTATACTGCATTTCCATGTTTGAGTACATCACAATCAAATTATGTGAGTGTCTGAGTAAGGGTGAGTCAGACTCTTGATAAAGCATGAGCCAAGTCAGAGGATCACAGAGCCCTTTACACAAGATAAACAGTCCAGTCTTCCAGGCAGCGATCATAAACATTCAGAAAAAAAGGACTAGTTGATCAATAACATATAATAATGTCATATTATACTGAGCTTCTCTGTTATATTTCCATACTCATCTTAAATCCAACACATCAGCTTCATCTCATTGTTATGCTTTAACGCAGTAGCAATGACATTAACTGCATTGAGCTTGGAATCCACTACAGATGTCGCAGTTGAGCCCACCACAAATATGCATAAAACAGCCCAGATCTATAGCCCAACCCCAGGCAAATCCTACACCATGTATGCTGTAGGACACAACCCTACATTCACAAATGAAAATGAAGTACCACCCTAGGCTATTTAGAGTGCTATATTTATCCTGCTGCTGCTTTGTTGGGAATGATAATGTTCTACTTGAAGAGGGAGAGGACGTAAGCCGGAAACAAAGGAGCCAAAAGTTCAGAGTATTTTCCATGGGGATTAGAGGAGAACATTGGGTACTTTGAGATGTTTTCAATAATTTTCTAACACACCAATAAAATTATTGATAACAGTGGTTATAAAGCCAATCATTGACTGCTTGTTGGATGCTGTGCCATTAACAGCTAATGTATGACTCTGGTTGTTTTGACTGAGATCTAGCCTAGAGCAGGATGCTGTTCTCTCTGGTAAGTGATTCCCCAGGTTAGTGGAAAAGTTAAGGTGAGTCAGTCAGTGCTGGAGGTCGGAGAGCATACAGTCCCTTAGGGGGACAGATGGGACTGGGAGCTACCAATAATATCTGACTTCACTTTGAGCACATCTTAACAACCACCTTCTACACACAGACCGCCCTTAGTAACAGCATACTACAGAGCATCAGTCATAACTAATGATCTTTGCTTCTGTACAGTTCCAGTCACATATTATGTGTTTCACAGATGTCAAAACAACCTCGATCCCAGGAAGTATGATTGGGACCTCTGTCCAAAGATCTAGGATTAACCTGATTCATTACTTGATCTCACTCTCTCTCTGAAATAACATTCTCTCTCTGAAATACCAATCAACTCCTTAAAGTCTCCCAGGTTTGGGACCAGACCTTTTCCTTAAAGTTATCCCGACAGCAGTTGAGGAATTTCTGCACCAGCCCCAGATTCATAATGTCAGGCTTTTTTTCATGCAAATACCATTACCATATATGGAGAGTGCTGAGCAGAGCTGAGTTGGAGAAATGGCTGGGTTTGATTCAGTACAACAGGCGGCACATCCCCCCCCCCCCCCCCCATTCCACACTTTTACTCTGTTCTCCTTTTCCAACCTTGGATTTGACACAGAACCCACTGTGTGTTAAGAAGACCACTTTCTGGGTGCTGCACTCTACTACAGAACTGGATCTCTTTCCAGTAACAATCTTGGTGGACATTGCTTGGGATGTGGCCAGGATCAGGCTACAAATGTATTTTGTTCATGCAAGGGTTTTACTCAGTGTTGGATAAGTGCATACATGTGCTACCATGTAGCAGTTCAGTTGACCTGATTTCTGAAAGCAGCTCCATTCTGAGTCAGGTTTCCCTTCCCAGAGAAGGATTAGGATTTTATAAAAGAAGGTTGATTTAATTTAAACAGATTTGAGAAGCTTTGGACAGATGCACATATACTAAGTCTTACAGTATGAAATGCCATCATGCATTTTGTTGATTAAAAAATCCCAACCCCCCCCACCACCCCAAACCTTGAAGAAAATACTCTGTAATACTTCACACCAACCACACTATATCTAGCACTGGAAGGTATGATGTCAGTTAGTACTTCCTGTCTCCATGATCCCGGGTCACAGCCAGGTCACACAGCCATACATCAGCTATGACCTTTGCAGTTGTAACATCCATCTTTGGTGCGTACTAATTGATTCTTGAAGAATATAACTTATAAATGCCTCATGAGCTTAGTTCAACTGTCGTACCCATTCAGAACCCAAAATATCAGCTTGTTTTACTTCAATGTTTGTAAACAAAGTAAATGTAAACAAACACTGTATAGCCTCAAAACATGGTTAAAACTATAATGTTGATATCATGGATGTCAACATTATATTTGCGAGTGGTTTCTCCAGCCATCTCAAGTTTTTACCGAAAAAGGGGCGCATTGTTATTATTTCAACTGCGGATTGCCCCTTTAACAGACATAAACTCAATAGAACTAAATCAAGGCCAACACTAAGCGGTGCTTCCACCTGGACTCTATCACTGCTCTGGATTAACTGCTGAATCTGCACTTTTAAAAACCACTCATTTCAGAGCAGTGCCAGGAACAGAGTGCTGACAGAGAGTAAACCTTCCACAAGTCAAGAGGAGAAAACAAAGCAATCAAAGAGAGAGGTTGAAAAACCCTGGATGATGATTGAAAATACTGTGGTGATTCTAATATTAGAGACAGTAGTCTGAACAGTCTGAATCATCATCCGGGGTATTTCAAGATGGGAAAAGAGAAGTAACAATAAGCAGCAGTGTGGGGCTGTTGCCATGCACAGCTACTCCATGGGATGGGATATTCATTAGGGTCACAGAGCACCCTAGACAGCAGCCTCTTCCTCAGCTGGATCTGGACCCAGACTGGACCATGGTCACCATGGCAGCAACACCCAGGATACAGCCAACTTCACCACTGCTCAGCACCATGCCAGTAGAGGAGACATCCATGCCAAGCCTAAGAACACTACCCAGACTTGGACTAATAGTTGTCTCGCGTCAATAAGTAAAAACATTTCTGACCCTGTTTGAGTCTCTTAGCCTGGCACCCATAACTCCCCATTAATAAAAATACCCAGAGCCCAATGCCAATGAAAACAGTCCCCGCTACCAAAGCTCATGGGCATGAAAATGACTTACACCGATTAGTCAATTCAGTGTTTGTCTGAGAGAAATTAACACCTGTAAACATGCAGTTTGGTCTATATCTATTAGGTTTTAGGTGGTAGACATGAGAATCTAGGCTGCAGTGCTTCTCTCATTCTGCTGTGCAGCTTACCCTGAAGTCATCTGCTTAGAAAAGATATACCAACATCAATAATGCAGAGAAAACCACCAATACTCCTTAACTGGCTAAGTTCTTATACTGTTTATCTGGGCCAGGGCTGACGTACACATTGTATAAGCTTTTATGTAAGACAAGTGAAAAGAGTGAAAAGAGTTTGTTACACAATTGTACTAAATCAACTCTAGATAGTAGCTGAGGGTAGTGTGAACTGGAGAGAGCTGTAGCCTGCAGGGCAGGGCTAGGTAGAGCTGGGCTGGGCAGGGCTAGGTAGGGCTGGGTAGCTGGGTGCCTGTGTCCTCCCCAGGGAGAACAAACAGAGAGGTAAGGAGAGGTGTAAGCTGAGACAGGAGGAGAGGTTACAAAAGAGAGATTCCTCCTATGTACTGAATCCATGGAAACTCATGTGAAATGTCATATTTCATGAGAATACATCTACGGTTTATAAGTCCCCCTTAAATACATGACAATGTTTAGGATAAGATTCACTTCTAGCCACACAAAAAATAATAATTAAATGTAATATCAAATGCTATGGTATAGGGTGGAACTTAGAAAGACAAAAAAAAAGCTAGATGTCATTGTGGGTAGCCCTACTCTTTTAAGAACAGCCACACTATTTTTCTTGCAGCTTGAACGTAAACAAACCATTTGCAGCAGGCTCTCATTCGTACCAATGATTTTCTGTGCCACACAGTGGCTGCTATTTGTCCAGACCAGTCTCAGGTTTCAGTCACACAGCTTCCAGCTAGGAGCCCTCCTATAGGAAGGGAATTTTTGCAAATGTTCAGCGCCTATAATAGAAATGATATATTTTTGCAAAGACAATATCTCCCTGGTCTCAGTTTTGTATGGCGGTTTGCGCTCTCTGTCAAAGAGAACCTTCCGTCCTTCCGTCCTTTTTCAGCTTTCCATACATTACCGGGTAGATGCGTGCCACACATAGATTTCCCTGAACTAGATCTCCTAAGTGGGTCCCATGGCACTGCTTAACTTTGCTGTGGCAACAACATTCACTCTCTCTAAAATCAGGTAGACTTCAATTATCTCCTGTAAACATGGCTGATAAGAAAATGCCATTGTGTGAGGTGTGACACTTGCAGGGATACCCTCCTATTCCCAACAAGTAATATCATACTGCAGAGTTCCCCAATAGGCCCCAAATTCAGCCCCTGGGTGATTTTATTTGTCCCCCCCCAAAAAAAACATTTGATGTTGGACATAAGACTGTAAAAAAATGTTAATAAAATAAATCACCAGGAAATCAGCTGGAAGTCATTTTAAATTTAGGATATCTGTTCCCAAGTTTTCCTACGCATAAATAGAGAGGCATATGTGATTTTATCCCAATGTAATCAAGGTTTGAAATCTTTTTGTTTTTGTCAAATACTATCTGTTTGGGATTCTTGCGGTGTTCCGGCCCCCCGTCCATCCACTCAAGGATAAATCGGCCCACAGCTGAATGTAATTGGGGACCCCTGCTATACGGTCATTCAATATCCCTTTACTGTGGAACACATCTGGGTGGTCTGACATTCATAAGGGATATGGGTAGCACTCTCGAGGAGTCAATATTGGAATAAAACGTCAAGCTATAACACTGCCAGTTAGCAACATGTTTTTATAGTATAAATTACCACTAAATTATGTTTTCTCAAAGAAAACCCCTATGACTGAAGGATTATACCAAATACTGCTTCTCAGCTGTGAAATCACCTGCTAGTCAGGAGCCAACCACTTCTCATAAATGCAATACACCCTTCAATATCCACTGGGTATCTTGAAGATAGACCTTTAGAAATCTTTCATGACATGGTAAAGACTCCATCCTCAGGGTCTGAGACACCAAACTTCTTAGTGATGCAGGAGGTATCTCCTCTTGTGATAAGACTGTTGCCAGGAGGAGAGTCAATTGCCATAAACAGAAAAACCCTCCTCTGAATTAGTGAGGCTTTAGCACAGAAGCAGTCATGGGTTATGGTCTGGACTAATTGGCCCATTGAAACAGATATATGACAAAGGACCTCCCAGGCCTAGACAGGAGAACTCCTGAATGGGAGAAGGGGAAGAGGGAAGGCCACTCACTGGAAAACACATCAATGCAGCAGGAGTTGTTTTTACAATGTGTACCAAAACTGTCTGGGTCCTGGGCCCAGTACTGCTGTGGCATAACACGGCTGAAATGAGCCCAGAAGCCTCAAGTTACTGTGGGATAGGACTGTGGTCAGACACTGTTAAATGGTGTGGCTGGAGCAAAGATAGGTTGATGTATATTCTCTAAGACACGTTGAGTGCTTTCAGCGTCTGGATTTTTATCACCGCAAAGGAGAGTGAGAGAGATATCTTCGACAGTGACAGAACAGGAGGGATACAGGCGGTGGTGTGACACGTCAGAAAGAAATGTCAAAGAGAACCTCGTCATAAGGGGGTGTGGCTGGCTGGGTGTGTAGAAAAGCATGCCTTGTGCTTGTTCATGGTATAAATAGAATAAGGGCCCAGTTTATACATTGGATGTATGGTTCATTTTCCTCCTTTGCCTCCACCAAGTTCATTCCTCCGCTTATGAACCAGTCCTTTCAGGGGGCAAATAGATGCCTGACAATAGAGGTCAACCGATTATGATTTTTCAACAGCGATACCGATTATTGGAGGACCAAAAAAAGCCGATACCGATAACAAATCGGCCGATTTAGATAGGATAGTAATAATGACAAGTACAACAATACTGAATTAACAACTAACACTTTTATTTTAACTTAATATAAATACATAAATAAAATCTATTTAGTCTCAAATTAATAATGAAACATGCTCAATTTGGTTTAAATAATGCAAAAACATAGTGTTGGAGAAGAAAGTAAAAGTGCAATATGTGCCATGTAAAAAAGCTAACGTTTAAGTTCCTTGCTCAGAACATATGAAAGCTGGTGGTTCAATATTCACAGTTAAGAAGTTTTAGGTTGTAGTTATTATAGGAATTATGACGCGTCGACTATTTATCTCTATACCATTTGCATTTTATTTACCTTTGACTATTTTATGTTCTAATAGACACTTTAGTATTGCCAGCCTAATCTCAGGAGTTGATAGGCTTGAAGTCATAAACAGCGCTGTGCTTCAAGCATTGCTAAGAGCTGCTGGCAAACGCAGTAAAGTTTGAATGAATGCTGCTGCCTACCACTGCTCAGTCAGACTGCTCTATCAAATCATAGACTTAATTATAATAAACACACAGAAATAAGATCCTTAGGTCATTAATATGGTCAAATCCGGAAACTATCATTTTTGAAAACAAAACGTTTATTCTTTCAGTGAAATACAGAACCGTTCCGTATTTATCGAACAGATGGCATCCGGAAGTCTAAATATTGCTGTTACATTGCACAACCTTCAATGTTCTGTCATAATTATGTAAAATTCTGGCAAATGAGTTCGCAACGAGCCAGGCGGCCCAAAATGTTGCATATACCCTGACTCTGCTTGCACTGAACGTAAGAGAAGTGACACAATTTCCCTAGTTAATATTGCCTGCTAACAGGAATTTATTTTAACTAAATATGCAGGTTTAAAAATATATACTTCTGTGCATTGATTTTAAGAAAGGCATTGATGGGGTCACGTGATGCCGCGGAGCTGAGCAGACGTTGACAAACCGGGCTCTTCAAAGTTATTCTATTATTACCTAAATAACAACGTTGAAACAGTATTCTAACATCGGCTGATAAATTGTCAAGTACTTACCTTCCCAAATAGCCATGGACCGCCGAAAGAGAGGCAAGAAGGACGACCAAAACGTTGTTGACTCCCAAGATAACGATAACGCTAGCAAGATTAGCATTAGCCCTCATAACTCAAACGACAGTTCCAGACTGTTGCTCTCGGCCTCTTGCGAGCCTGCCGACATGCTGGCTACTCTCCTCCGGGAAATTCAGGGTGGTAACAAAGGTCTTTCTATGAAAATCGATAAGAGAACGGCCGAACTCCATTCTTCCATTGACGACCTGAAATCCTCCATGAATGATCTCCTTTTGAGAACGACTGAGGCAGAGTTGCGCATTAGCACAGTTGAAGACACCATTGCTCGACATGACCAGGTCTTGATACAACTGCAAAAGGACAATGCCTACCTCAAAAACAAGGTAGATCAGATGGAGAACCAGAGCAGACGTAGTAATATCCGTGTGGTGGGATTGAAAGAGGACAGCGAGGGCCGTGACCCGGTCCGTTTCTTCACTCAATGGATCCCGGATGTCCTAGGCACAATCAACTTCACCAAGCCACTGGAAATCGAACGCGCCCACAGAACATCAGCGCCGAAACCCCGGCCAGATGAGCCCCCACGGGCCGTCCTGGTCAGGTTCCTCCGTTTCCAAGACAGAGAGAAGGTACTGCAACTCGCAAGAGCCAAAGGGGACATAACCATTGATGGCAAGAGGGTCAGCCTTTTCCCGGATATGAGCGCGGATCTCGCAAGACGTCGCAAGCAGTTCAGACCTGCCGCCAAGGCACTGAAGGAGAAGAACATCATCGGCTACCTCATCCACCCTGCGCGGATGAAAGTTCAGTACAACGGTCGAAGCCATCTCTTCAACACGCCGGGAGAAGTGTACACTTTTCTCAAAGAACTGAGCAACGTCTGAGCCAGAACGGTCTATTTGGGGGATAAGATGCAGTTTGTTTGTTTTCTCTTTTCCGGACTGAACCGCTGATATCCTCCTGGTCGCTATAATTGGTTTGTACATTTTCAACTAACCGTATCTTTCCGGGGTGAGTTCTATTACATTTACAGGAGAGTATATTTTGGTTTAGTACATATCACTGGGCGAAGCAAATAAGTGGGTTTTGGCCCACTGCTTTCCCCCTCATTTATGTTAATCTTTCGAAAAGAGACTCAAGCAGCCCTTACCGTGGGCAGTAAATATTCAGCCATAAATGTCTATTCACAACGTTTGTTTTCAATTTAGAGAGCTCGCAGGTTTTAGTTTACGCCAAGGTTTAGCTAGTAAGAGCAAGATGGAAAGCGAGCAGCAACGTATCTCTACAAGTGTATTCATGTTTGATTGTTGGGATTGTGGTTTTAGCCTAACAATCAGGGTGGGTGGGATTCTTTATTTTTTTCCCCTTTTTTCTATGTTTATTGTTTCCTTCCTAAAGAGACACATAGGTCACTTCTGTGTTCAAACCAATTTTGAAACATTTCCTAACTATCTACATATGATAGATTTCCATTCAGTTACATATTTGAAACCCTACTATGCTTAATCCACTAAAATATGTCACATTCAACGTAAAAGGTCTTAACAGCCCGATTAAAAGGAAGAGAGTCTATACATACCTTAAGAAATTAAAGGCTGACATCGTGTTTTTACAAGAAACACATCTTACAGCCAGTGAACACAAGAAATTGAAGAGGGAATGGGTAGGACAAGTTTTTGCGTCCTCTTTTAACTCCAAAGCAAGAGGAACTGCAATTTTGATAAGTAGACGCATCCCCTTCTGCGTTAGCAACACCATCTCTGATCCCTCTGGCAGGTTTGTTTTGGTGCAGGGGCATATGTTTTCAGAGTCTTGGACCCTATTGAATATTTATGCTCCTAACTTCGATGACCATATGTTTATTCAGAATGTCTTTCTTCAGGTCGCTCAAGCACCACCAGGATGGTTACTGGTTGGAGGAGATTTTAATTTTTGTTTAGATACAGTTCTTGATAGGTCCTCTGATAAACCCTCACTTCTTACCAAAGCAAGCAAGCTCACCATGTCATTCATGAAAGATCTCAATTTACTAGACATCTGGAGACAGTTGCACCCACAGGATAGGGACTACTCTTTTTATTCACACCCACACAAGACACACACACGCATAGATAACTTTTTACTGTCAACACAACTGTTTCATAGTGTTAGATGTCGAGTATCTCCCCAGATTGCTTAGTGACCATTCTCCCCTGGTATTATCAATCTCCATTCCTACCAAGGTAAATGGAGCATATAGATGGAGACTAAATTCTACACTCCTAAAGCAACCTGAATTTTGTGCATTCATCAAAGAGCAGATCAATATTTTCACTTTGACAAACAAACCCTCTGCTCCTGACAGTTTCATTCTTTGGGACACATTGAAGGCCTATCTGAGGGGACAGATAATTTCCTATACTAAAGTGCTGAAGAGAAAACACTGTGCGGAAATGAGTGCCCTTGAATCTGAAATCTCAGAGCTAGAGAAAACCTACCAAAGAGGCCCAACTAAAGATCTATACAGGCTTTTGGTAAATAAAAAACTGAAATATAATATTCTGAACACATATCAAGCTGAGAGGGCCATCACTAAATCAAAACAGCGTTATTACGAGCTTGGAGAGAAAACACACAAAGTATTGGCATGGCAACTGAAAGCAGAGGAAAGTAAGAGGACAATTAATGCTATAGAAACTCTCACTAATGAGATATCTTTCGACCCTACTGAAATTAATAATACTTTTAAGAAATACTATGAAGACCTCTACACTTCCCAATCAAGCGATGATCTATCAGAGATCGACTCCTTTCTCTCCTCTCTCAACCTCCCATGCCTGTCAGGGGAAGACAGCGAGCGCCTGAGTGAACACTTCTCAGTTCCTGAACTGTTGGAGGCCATTAAATCCTTACCTTCTAATAAATCTCCTGGGGAGGATGGCTTCCCTCCAGAGTTCTATAAAGAATTTAGGGAGCTGTTGGTCCCCTACCTTATGGAGGTACTTAAAAAAGCCAGGGAAGACAACTGCTTTCCAGAGTCTTTCACTCAAGCAGTGATTACTGTAATCCACAAGAAAGGGAAAAATCCACTGAAGTGCGCCTCATATAGACCAATCTCTCTCCTTAACACAGATTGTAAACTGGTCACCAGGATGCTATCTAAGAGACTGGAGTTATGTCTTCCCCTGTTGGTCAACCCAGACCAGACTGGCTTCATAATTAATAGATTGTCCTCCAACAATCTCAGAAGGTTCTTTGATATAATTCACCTTGCTAACAAAAACAAAATATCTAGTGTCGCAGTCTCCCTCGACGCTGAAAAGGCCTTTGATAGGGTTGAATGGCCATATCTCTTTCGCGTCTTGGAAAAGTTTGGTTTAGGTACCGGGTTTGTAAATTTGATAAAATCACTCTACAAATCTCCTAAAGCTAGGATTGCCACCAACGGGATTACTTCCTCCTCTTTCCCTCTCTATAGGGGGAACAGACAAGGTTGCCCAATTAGCCCCCACCTCTTTGCCCTCGCCATCAAACCGTTGGCTGAGGCTATTAGAACGTGCCCTGACATACATGGCTTTGAGGTGGGCCCCCATACCCATAAATTATCACTCTTTACGGACGACCTTATCTTATTTCTAACAAACCCAGAACACTCCCTCTCTCACTTGCAGATCCTACTACAGTGTTATAGTTCTTTCTCTGGATATAAGGTCAATTTAGATAAAAGCGAAATCTTACCGTTGTCTGTCTTTGACCATCATACCATCAAGCACAAGTTTCCTTTTAGATGGTCGCCTATGGGCTTCACATATTTGGGCATAATGGTGGATGGTAACCTGAACAACCTCTATGAACTCAATCTGGCCAATTTGTTGCAAAAGGTGGAGGGTGACCTTTGTAAATGGATGGACTTACCTCTCACTCTACTGGGTAGAATCAATGTAATTAAAATGAATGTCCTGCCCAGATTTCTATATCTGTTTCAATCTCTCCCTATCCCTGTTCCCGCAGCATTCTTTTCCTCTCTCGACAAGATGACCAGACGGTTTATCTGGCACGGTAAAACCCCTAGGGTTGGCCTGGATAAACTGACCCTTGATTACAGTCAAGGGGGCTTAAACCTCCCCAACTTTAGAATGTACTACTGGGCAGCACAGTCTAGGTTTCTGGCTCAGAGGTTTGACAAGGGTCCCTCTCCCTCATGGTTGAACATTGAAAAGCTTGAGGTAAATGATGACACTGGGGCAGAATTGTTTTACAAATGGGACAGAAAATCTATAAAAACCATCACAGACAACCCTTTAATCATACATTCTGTCCTGGCATGGGGCAAACTACATGAGCTGTTCGGACGAGGGGGATTCCTTTCCCCTAAAACCCCTTTATGGAACAATAGATTGATTCCTATGTTTTTCCAGAATAGTAACTTTAGACCATGGTCTGATAGGGGGATCACTCTTCTGGAGCATTGTTACGAGGAGGGAGTTCTTATGTCTTTTGATCAGCTGAAACAGAAATACCACTTGCCTAATAGGGACTTCTTTAGCTACCTACAACTACGAAACTTTATTAGGGTGTCTCTCAAGGGACAATGGAACCTACCTAAGATGTCACCTATTGAACAACTCTGCCACGCAGACCAACCACTGTTCAAGACCATTTCCCGTGTTTACGATGCTCTTATGTCAGGACTAACACTGCCTGGGCTAGATAAACCCCGACTTAGATGGGAAAAAGATCTGGGTATTGATCTCGATGAGGGTCTATGGAGTGACCTATGCAGGGATGGTGTTACATCCACATTGAACTCCAGATACAGACTGATTCAGTTTAATTTCCTCCATCAGCTTTATATCACCCCATCTAGACTGCACAAGTTCAACCCTGATATATCCTCCCTATGTTTTAGATGTGGCTCAGATGAAGGAACATTCCTCCATTCCACTTGGCAGTGTTCAAAACTACACAGTTTCTGGCAGGGGGTATGCGATACCATATCCTCAATTCATGGGGTTGCATTCCCTCTAGACCCGGAGGTCTGTCTACTGGGCAACTTTACTAACACCAATCTTAGGCAAAGCCATACTATAAAGCTAACAGAAATATTGTTAGCGATTGCCAAGAAATGTATCGCCTTGAAATGGAAATTGGATTCCCCCTGCCAGTTGCAATGTGGCTATCAGAGGTTAATAGTTGTATCCCACTGGAGAAAATTACTTACCGCTTGAGGAATAAGTTAAATACATTTTACAGAATTTGGCAACCTTTTATTGACTATATGGAGAATCTCCCCCCACATCACATTGAATGAACCTCTAGATTATCCTTATATAATGTTTCACACGTAACGTATATTATGTAGCCTACGGCAGGTGACCTTATGATCCAATGTCTCATTATTATTTTTATTTTTTATTGTATGTCTGTATATATAATTATAATTTGTTTAATTTTTTCTTTCTTTGCTACGCTCATCTGTTATTGTCACTTTGTCCTATTGTTGTCTAATATCTTGTCATGTTTGTCTTGAATGTTGTTAATTGGAAAATGCAAAAATAAAATACTTAAAAAAAAAAAAGAAAGGCATTGATGTTTATGGTTAGGTACATTCGTGCAACGATTGTGCTTTTTTCGCAAATGCCCTTTTGTTAAATCATCCCCCGTTTGGCGAAGTAGGCTGTGATTCGATGATAAATTAACAGGCACCGCATTGATTATATGCAACACAGGACAAGCTAGTTAACCTAGTAATATCATCAACCACGTGTAGTTAACTAGTGATTATGTGAACATTGATTGTTTTTTATAAGATAAGTTTAATGCTAGCTAGCTACTTAACTTGGCTCCTTGCTGCACTCGTGTAACAGGTGGTCAGCCTGCCACGCAGTTTCCTCGTGGATTGCAATGTAATCGGCCATAATCAGCATCCAAAAATGGTGATTACCGATTGTTATGAAAACTTGAAATCGACAATGCAGATTAATTCGGTCGACCTCTACCTGACGTAGTGAGCAGTCCAACAGGGCAACAGCAGAGAACGCATTCATTTCACTAAGAGGACACAAAGACACATAAACCGCCTGTGTCAATAACATCATCTGTGTGATAAGCTGTCAGACAGAGGTGAACTTACACAAACCGACTTCTATACAAGTCAATATTTGTTTTTTGGGCCCCGCTGCTGCTGTGTACATATACAGAGAGGAAGCCACACTAGGTGCCAAATGTATAGTAAGTCCACTACTAGAGTGGATAAATTATAGCCTGCCATAAAACTGCCCTGCCTAAACAAAGTTTGACAGATTCATACAGATGCACAACAGCTTTTAAGAGATATTAGCAGCCCACAAAAGGGAAGCATAACTGAGAAGTTAATCAAAGCCAGACATGTGGGAGCTTTATTAAATACTAGCAAGAACTCAACCTCTCTTTCTGCCATCTATTTTTGGCCTGAATAAAAAGAAATGTGATTATTCAACATAGCCAAACTCAAATTCAACTGGGTGCATGAAAAAAAAACAGGGATGTCCTGGTAACAGTAGAGCCAGATTAGGATAAATGATCACCCAAATGCTAACATCTAGCATGGCTCCCAGGAAGGTAGCATCAGAGAGATGAAAGGCTGTGTGTACTCCTGATGGCACAGAAAACAGGCAGACTAACGATGCTGGCTAGAGCATCTTACTCCCAGCCACTCCGGGAAATGGGTGCTGGCTGACGACCAAGAGCAGCACAACTCCCATCTGAGCTGACGTTAAACACTCAGAAAGTCATCAACAACGGCCTCTCCCCAGAAAGCATTCCACCCTCCCCAAGTATGGCCTAATAACCTGGCTCACCCAACAGAACACTGGTAATAACCTGGCTCACCCAACAGAACACTGGTAATAACCTGGCTCACCCAACAGAACACTGGTAATAACCTGGCTCACCCAACAGAACACTGGTAATAACCTGGCTCACCCAACAGAACACTGGTAATAACCTGGCTCACCCAACAGAACACTGGTAATAACCTGGCTCACCCAACAGAACACTGGTAATAACCTGGCTCACCCAACAGAACACCGGTAATAACCTGGCTCACCCAACAGAACACCGGTAATAACCTGGCTCACCCAACAGAACACCGGTAATAACCTGGCTCACCCAACAGAACACCGGTAATAACCTGGCTCACCCAACAGAACACCGGTAATAACCTGGCTCACCCAACAGAACACCGGTAATAACCTGGCTCACCCAACAGAACACCGGTAATAACCTGGCTCACCCAACAGAACTCCGGTAATAACCTGGCTCACCCAACAGAACACCGGCACAGACCTTTACTTTACACACCCATCCATTTACAGTCTGTCTGGGACGGGGTATGAGGCTGCCGTCTATCACTGCGTTTCCACACCACATGCCCAGAGAGTACTAATATAAAATACTTATTTTTGGAATCCTTTGTTAAGTCACCGACTTACTTTGCATCTGAACAGCCCAAGCAGCTGACCAGGTCTAAAAAATGGAAGAGAGCTCAAACTCAGTCACTGCTACAGACACACACCGAAAAGTGATCCCAAATACAGCTTTATGACTTACTGTTCTGAATATACACAATGAATCCAATGACAAACATTTACATTCCACAAAGACAACCTTAATGAATCACAATCAGCTTCACTGTCACAAAATCACACACCAGATTTCACTGCAATCCTTTACACACATTTCTCATAAAATGTTCTTTCAAAGGGTTTTGGTGCAGTAAAAATGTGAAAAGAATAAAAATGATAGATGTTGGAGTAGGCTGTTTGTAGTCCTCTCCAGCTTTGAAGGGAATAATATAGCACAGTTCTAATTATTTCCAGCTGACAATCTCTTGATTCTCTGATATTAATCTTATATTGTGTTGATCACTATAGAATTGCAGAGCTACATCACACCCTTTAGATATTTTCATTGAGGGTTACAGTTTATGTTTGGTTCAGGGATATGGAAAAGAAAGAAAGAAACAGCCAGCCAGCCAGACAGACAGACAGAGACAGTACCAGTCAGAAGTTTGGACAAACCTACTCATTCAAGGGTTTTTCTTTATTTGTACTATTTTCTACATTGTAGAATAATAGTGAAGACATTAAAAATATGATATGACACATATGGAATCATGTAGTAACCAAAAAAAGTGTTAAACAAATCAAAATATATTTTATATTCTTCAAAGTAGCCCCCCTTTGCCTTGATGACAGCTTTGCACACTCTTGGCATTCTCTCAACCAGCTTCATGAGGATTGCTTTTCCAACGGAGTTCTCAAATATGCTGAGCACTTGTTGGCTGCTTTTCCTTCACTCTGTGGTCCAACTCATCCCAAAGTATCTCAATTGTGTTGAGGTCAGGTGATTGTGGAGGCCAGGTCATCTGATGCAGCATTCCATCACTCTCCTTGGTCAAATAGCTCTTACACAGCCTGGAGGTGTATTTTGGGTCATTGTCCTGTTGAAAAACAAATGATAGTCCCACTACACGCAAACCAGATGGGATGGCGTATCGCTGCAGAATGCTGTGGTAGCCATGCTGGTTAAGTGTGCCTTGAATTCTAAATAAATCACAGACTATGTCACCAGCAAAGCACCCCCACACCATCACAACTCCTGCTCCATGCTTCACGGTGGGAACCACACATGCCGAGATCATCCGTTCATCTACTCTGTGTCTCATAAAGACACGGCGGATGGAACCAAAATGATCACATTTGGACTCATCAGACCAAAGGACAGATTTCCACTGGTCTAATGTCCATTGCTCGTGTTTCTTGGCCTAAGCAAGTCTCTTCTTATTATTGGTGTCCTTTAGTAGTGGTTTCTTTGCAGCAATTCAACCATGTCTCCACTGAACAGTGGATGTTGAGATGTGTCTTAACTCTGTGAAGCATTTATTTGGTCTACAATTTCTGAGGCTGCTAACACTAATGAACTCTGCAGCTGAGGTAACTCTGGGTCTTCCTTTCCTGTGGCGGTCCTCATGAGAGCCAGTTTCATCAAAGCACTTGATGGCTTTCAAAGTTCTTGAAATTTCCCGGATTGACTGACCTTCATGTCTGTCGTTTCTCTTTGATTATTTGAGCTGTTCTTGCCATAATATGGACTTGGTATTTTACCGAATATGGCTATCTTCTGTCACAACACAACTGATTGGCTCAAAACGCATTAAGGAAAGAAATTCCAAATTAACTTTTAACAAGGCACACCTGTTAATTTAAATGCATTCCAGGTGATTACCTCATGAAGCTGGTTGAGAGAATGCCAAGTGTGCAAAGCTGTCATCAAGGCCAAAAGGGTGGCTATTTTGAATAATCTCAAATATAAAATATTTGAATTGTTTAACACTTTTTTGGTTACTACATGATTCCTTGTGTTATTTCATAGTTTTTGATGTCTTCACTATTATTCTACAATGTAGAAAATAGCCAAAATAAAGAAAAACACTGGAATGAGTAGGTGTCCAAACTTTTGACTGGTACTGTAGCTAATGAGATTATGGGTATTACTGGCACAATACAGTGGGAAACTGTGTGGCACAATAGTATACAATTTATGATTATAGGAAAGCCATAATTAGACTTAATCTGAGAAGCGATGCAGGGTGAAAACAATGGTGACCTAGGGTACGGTGACAGACTGAGATGGGTTGATAAAGTCTCCATGGGGCAGTGCTGGAGCCCAAACACTGAATCAGAGGCCTATGATCTTTTGACATAATGCGACAGTGGGAAGGAAACAAGCTGAAGAGATAAATGGAACTCAGCTCTGACAGAGTGTGACATTCTTTCGTTTCCACAGCTGTCCTAACGGGTGAGAAAACACATGCAAATAGAAGTTTCAGATAGGACTTTTTACTTTTTTGTTAGGTCAGAGCTTGCTGAACAGAGTTCCACCTACTTAGTGTGGGAGACTGTAGACAGTGGATATCTGTTGAAAATTACAAAGGTAAAGCAACCAACCACAAAATAAGGAAAAACAGATCATGCAAATTAGGACATCTAGAGCATGTACTTGTCTCTCACTATGGTGCTACTTGTTTATTATTAAGCAATAAGGCCCGAGGGGGTGTGGTATATAGCCAATATACCATGGCTAAGGGCTGTTCTTACCCACTAATGAACTCAGAGTGCCTGGATACAGCCCTTAGCCATGGTTAGTTGGCCAAATACCACAAACCCCTGAGGTGCCTTACTGCTATTAGAAACTGGTTACCAATGCAGTAAATATTTGTTTTGTAATACCTGTAGTATACGTCTAATATGCCACATCTGTCAGCCAATCAGCATTCAGGGCTCAAACCACCCATTTAATAATAAGAATTATTAGTTATGCGTAGTTATGCACCTGTAACACTAAAGTGACATTAACATGCGACTGATGATTAATATGTGTACCCAGGAAAGAGATGGATAGACCTGGGAGATGAGCTATCCTTTTACTGGAACGCAGGCATCCCCCATGGAATTCAGGGCATGTTTGTCTGTATGCTAGTGAGCAAACAGAACCCTGTCAATTCAGCTCAGATCCACAGACAAGACAGAAAAGATCCAGAGGCAGACAGAAGACTCCAGCTATGCTCAATGGGGCTGATATCATGGTAACTACTTTTGGAAAATATGAAAATTATAGAGACAAATGTTGTGAAATCTTTGTCTCACAGCATGAAATTGCCTAAAATATATGTCAAACCTACATACTTCAAGGAAAAACATGAGTTTCCATTTACTACACATGACACCTATAAAACATAGCAGCTGTTTAATTGTGGCCCAGACTAGAACAGGTGGGTATTGTCTGAGAGAGAGAAGATATCACATCAGCCTAGAAGTCTGATCAAAAGTGGCCTCCTCTGCATGGGACCAAAGAGCTGCCTGGTACAGTCCTCCCCATCCCTCACTGGGGTAATGGGAGACATTCGCTGTGAGAACAGACTGTGCTCTCCATTGGGCTGCAGCCCCAGTGAGGGTAGCCTGCTGGGCTCCCAGTCCTGTGGGTAGTGGTGCGAGAGCCAGGCTCACAAACGATGTGCTGTACCAAGGGCTGGGCAGCAGGAAACCTAGGTAAGCCAAAAGAGAAGAGGGGAGCTGACAGTGAGCTGGCCGGGACACACAGACCCAGATCACTTTACAGAGGGGAAAATGCAGCTGGCTGTTCCTCACCTGACCACCACATTCACAGCTGGCCCTGGTTGCTGAGGGATGTGTTTCAAATTTCAAAGAATATTAAAGGCCTTTATTAGGGAAAGGGAAAGGGGGATACCTAGTCAGTTGTCCAACAATGTATTCAACTGTAATAAGTATTCCACATTTAACCCAACCCCTGTGAATCAGAGAAGTGCGGGGGGCTGCCTTAATCGACATCCACGTCGTCGGCGCCCGGGAAAAAGTGGGTTAACTGCCTTGCTCAGGGGCAGAACGACAGATTTTTACCTTGCTAGCTCGGAGATTCGATCCAGCAACCTTCCAGTTACTGGCCCACTGTGCCATCACTGAACCGACTGAGGAAAGCAGAAAATAAAATAATGATTTATGGAAACGTTCACTACACAAAGGTGAGGCATAAAATGGGTATACAGCCTCCCGGGTGGCGCAGTGGTCTAGGGCACTGCATCGCAGCGCTAGCTGTGCCACCAGAGACGCTGGGTTCGCACCCAGAATCTGTCGCAGCCAGCCGCGACCGGGAGGTCCGTGGGGCGACGCACAATTGGCCTAGCGTCGTCCGGGTTAGGGAGGGTTTGGCCAACAAGCATATCCTTGTCTCATCGTGCACCAGCGACTCCTGGGGCGGGCCGGGCGCAGTGCGCGCTAACCAAGGTAGCCAGGTGCACAGTGTTTCCTCAGACACATTGGTGCGGCTGGCTTCCGGGTTGGAGGCACGCTGTGTTAAGAAGCAGTGCGGCTTGGTTGGATTGTGTTTCGGAGGACGCATGGCTTTCGACCTTTGTCTCTCCCGAGCCCGTACAGGAGTTGTAGCGATGAGACAAGATAGTTATTACTAGCGATTGGATACCACGAAATTGGGGAGAAAAGGGGGTAAAATTAAAAATTAAATAAAAGAAGAAAAAAAATAAGGGGAAAAAAAATGGGTATACAATTGGATCTAAAAGGAGAATCCTCTATATTTTTGCTTGCTCCAAAACCAATAGATTGACAGGTAACCCTACATTATAAAAGGTGTCAATGTTAGCAGGTGGTATTTAGTTAGCAGGTGGTATTAGTTTGCACAAAGGGAACATTTACTTGTCAGTAAAGAACAATGGGATTTTGGTTTGGATAACAAACTGCCACCATGATCAACTACTGAGGAATACTAAGTAAGTGAGTGCCAAACAGAGGAAGTTGCTGTGTTAATGGCATCATGAATGGACACCATGAAGTGGTATCCTCTAATGTGATGCACTTTAAAAGACATGGCAGGATGTGGCATGACATCAGACAGCATATCTGTTTGAAGACAGAAAGGTCAACATCAGCTCTTCATAAAACTAATGAAAATGTTAAACTTTTAATAAAAAGCTCAATTAAAGAAATGCTCATTTTAGCCAGTTTTATGTTTAATTCATCCTTTTAACTTTTAATTTCGCACAAACAAACCACAAGGGTTTACAACCAATGAGTAAATATCATTCAGAGGAGCTTCAGTGAGAACATTGTCAGAATAGTAAGGCTAAGACAAGCGTTTAACATCCATTAATAAATCTGATTCTTGATCCAGTCTGATTCTGCCATCTGTTCTGGAAGTCAGTGAGTCGGAACTTAGAACCTGTGTGATGGCTTACGGAACGCCACGAACATGAAGATGGAGTTTTGTAACAAAGACCAATATGTGTGGGATTGATAAAGAGGAGAGTGTAGGTTTACTGGATCTCTGTGAACAAATTGAACAAGTTCCCCAGAAGGGGCGTTCGCCCTGTTCTAGAGAAGGGCTCGAATTCCTGCAAAAATCTTTTCAGCATTGCAGGGTGAAAAAAAATAAAAAAATGGAGCACAGGCTTTGAAATGGGGGGATATTACTGAGCATTCACCTCCCTGCAGGAAAAGCTGATAAAAACCATATGCTGTCATACTGACCTAGTATTCAGCATCTGGCAGAGTGGGGCCTGTGAGTGATGCTACCGCCTGGTGCTCCAGACAGTCAGAGTGACAGACTGCTTCTCTCCACACAAAACAAATATTAGAGTTCCCTCAATGTGGCCCCAAAAAGCCTTTAAAAAAAAGGAAGAGTTTTGCACTGAGTAACTGCAGTGTGTTTCGCATTGGTGCATTACGTTCATTCTTTATCTCTGACATCAGACTAAAGAGAGGATAATATCTGGGGAAGGTTTATTATTTGACAGATAGTCTGTTTATGACGAGCCAGGTTCTGACACATCCAGATGACGTACTATGATCTTGCACACAAAACAGCTACCTACTTTTGGAGCAAACCTGGAAAAACAATTGCTCCTTTCATGTCCAATTATTCCAGTGCTGCAAAATGTTAAGATGCAAGACGTATTAAATGTATTCCACCTGGTTCATTGAAAGGATACATTCAGTTGTTTCCAACAGTTTCATATAGTTTTGAATTCAACCTTTCCATTCTCTGATTACTGAATATTATGCTGTATAAACCTGTCACTGATGAAGGGATCTGTATATACAGTACATATGTTCTACTGTCATTAATGCTACCTCACCAGAAAGAAACCAGTCCATTTCCTTCTGGTCATTCAGCATGAAATTCAGCACCCATGCCAGGGAACCGCCCACAAGCGCTAGTCTAAATAAGAATATCTCCAACTTCAGCAGATCTAGAGGACTTGGGTTCACCGCAGCATATTACCTCTGAAGTGAGTCAGATTGTGCCTCAAGGCTAAAAGTTGTCTAATGCTGGCTCATCTAGATGTGTGCACAGCATGCTAAATCTATCTATCCTCATATCTGGGTTTATTCGTTGGAATCTACTACAGAAGGATGAAGATAATGTTTTTAAAACCATCATGAGCCTACAGAGAGGGGGTTGTCCAGTCATCAAACAATGTATATGCATGCATTTTATGGTACCCTCATACAGGAGGACAATGGGTAAACCATTTGAATTCAATCAATTTTGACAGCACCTCTTTTGATTTGAACTTAACCTTAACCTTCCATAATTTGCCCGTTGTAGAAATGGTCAGAAAGAGAAAGAGTGCTTCAAAAGATAAAGGTGCTCAAAGTTGACCTTTTTTGCATACCCCACCTTACTATTAGATATCCACGTCTTCATCACTGGAAATTATACAGTTGAAATTTATATCATTTAAAAGCTTGCAAACAGGGTTGTCAAACTGTTTAATAATTTCATTTTTTTGTGTTGTGCCTGCCCTCGATTGAGACACACAACATGCTCTTGAATACAGGCTAATAAACGTACTAAAATGGGAATACAATTTTAAAAATTTGACTTTCAAATGGTATCACAAAGATGGTTGGAGGTCCACAAATCAGACAACGTTGACTTAAAATGGTAATATCTGTTTTACATTGTACTGTCAATCCTCCATAGGAAACCTATTGAAATTTGAAATCATAGATAATAGAATAGAGATGACCATTTAAGTTGACATTGGATGGTGAGTGGGCCGGCGGTCCTCTTTGTGGTAGTAATTAGAAGTAAAAACGTAATTTCAAATTTCAACGGTGGACCAGTTAAATTGCATTTGTCTGAAGGGATAAGATTGATATTTCCATGATCGGGCACAACAAAAAATATCAGATGATGTAGGGTCTAAGAAATGATCAAATAATTTGACAACCCCGTTCGTATGTTTTTAAATGATATCAAACTAAACCGTTTATCTTTTCCAGTGATGAAGACATGGATGTCACATGGTATGGTGTGGTATGGAAAATGGGTCAAATCTGAGCACCTCTATCACCCGAATGTTTTGTCATTCGGGTCCAAAAAGTAACTTTCTGACCACTTCTTCCATGGGCAAACATGTATGGAAAGTTTTGTTTAAATCAAAAGGGATACTGTCAAAAAGTGATTGAAATCATATGGATTTACCCCAACGGAAGATCACGTAAAAGAGTTATATTGGAACTCCTGTAATTGTAACATTGTTCTAATACAGTGCATTCGGAAAGTATTCAGACCCCATGACTTTTCCCACTTTGTTACATTGCAGCCTTATTCAAAAAATTTTTTTTTTGAAATGCTCAATCTACACACAATACCCCATAAAGACAAAGTGAAAACACGTTTAGACATTTTTGCAAATTTATTAAAAAACAGAAATACCTAATTTACATAAGTATTCAGACCATTTGCTATGAGACTCGAAGTTCACCTCAGGTGCATCCTGTTTCCATTTATCATCCTTGAGATGTTTCTACAACTTGATTGGAGTCCACCTGTGGTAAATTCAATTGATTGGACATGATTTAGAAAGGCACACACCTGTCTATATAAAGGTCCAACAGTTGACAGTGCATGTCAGAGCAAACACCAAGCCATGAGGTCGAAGGAATTGTCCTTAGAGCTCCGAAATAGGATTGTGTTGAGGCACAGATCTGGGGAAGGGTACCAAAAAATGTCTGCAGCATTGAATGTCCCCAAGAACACAGTGGCCTATATCATTCTTAAATGGAAGATGTTTGGAACCACCAAGTATCTTCCTAGAGCTGCCTGCCCGGCCAAACTGAGCAATCGGGGGAGAAGGGCCTTGGTCAGGGAGGTGACCAAAAACTCGATGGTCAATCTGACAGAGCTCCAGAGTTCCTCTGTGGAGATGGGAGAAACTTCCAGAAGGACAACCATCTCTGCAGCACTCCACCAATCAGGCCTTTATGGTAGAGTGGCCAGACAGAAGCCACACCTCAGTAAAAGGCACATGACCGCCCACTTGGAGTTTGCTAAAAGGCA
Source organism: Salvelinus fontinalis (assembly GCF_029448725.1). Lineage (NCBI taxonomy): Eukaryota > Metazoa > Chordata > Actinopteri > Salmoniformes > Salmonidae > Salvelinus > Salvelinus fontinalis. Next base: position 21,809,935 of record NC_074699.1, read on the forward strand.
CCTAAAGGACTCAGAACGTGAGAAATAAGATTCTCTGGTCTGATGAAACCAAGATTGAACTCTTTGGCCATAATGCCAAGCGGCACGTCTGGAGGAAACCTGTCAGGATCCCTACGGTGAAGCATGGTGGTGGCAGCATCATGCTGTGGGGATGTTTCTCAGCGACAGGGCCTGGGAGACTAGTCAGGATCGAGGGAAAGATGAACGGAGCAAAGTACAGAGAGATCCTTGATGAAAACCTGCTCCAGAGCGCTCAGGACCTCAGACTGGGGAGAAGGTTCATCTTCCATCAGGACAACAACCCTAGCACAAAGCCAAAACAACACAGGAGTGGCTAAAGGTCTCAACGTCCTTGAGTGGCCCAGCCAGAGCTCAGACTTGAACATCTCTGGAGAGACCTGATAAAGGCTGTGCAGCGACACTCCCCATCCAACCTGACAGAGCTTGAGAGGCTCTGCAGAGAAGAATGTGAGGAACTCCCCAAATACAGGTGTGCCAAGCTTGTAGCGTTATACCCAAGAAGACTCGAGGATGTAATCACTGCCAAAGGTGCTTCAACAAAGTCCTGAGTAAAGGGTCTGAATACTTATGTAAATGTGATCCGTTTTTTATTTTATTTTGTATACATTTTCAAAATGTTCTAAAAACCAGTTTTTGCTTTGTCTTTATGGGGTATTGTGTGTAGATGGTTGAAGGAAAGAAAACAATTTAATAAATGTTAGAATAAGCCTGTAACGTAACAAAATGTGGAAAAAGTCAATGGGTCTTAATACTTTCCCGAATGCACTGTATAACTTTACGTTTTCAGCTCGACTGTTAGCCAAGGTACATAGCTCAGTTACGTGGTACTGATGGTTTGTTCCTTGGATTCCCTTGTGGGAAACCAGATCTACAGGCTCCATACACTGAGCAATGGGAGCAGAGCAGACTGCATAACAGGGTTGACCTGTTCTAGAGAGACAACACGTGGGATATGGACCTTCCTAACACCTTCCTAATGTTTTGTACACTGTGTATATACTGTCATTACCAACCCTGCCCTATGTCCATATCCCACGTGTTGTCTCTCTAGAACAGGTCAACCCTGTTATGCAGTCTGTGCACTGGGAGCAGAGCAGTGTATGGAGCCTGTAGATCCAGTTTCCCACAAGAGAATCCAAGGAACAAACCCTCAGTACCACATAACTGAGCTCTGTACCCCCCCCCCCCGTTTTGCCCTCAGAACAGCCTCAATTCACCGGGGCATGGACTTCACAAGGTGTCGAAAGCATTCCACAGGGATGCTGGCCCATATTGACTCAAATATTTCCCACAGTTGTGTCAAGTTGGCTGGATGTCCTTTTGGTGGTGGACCATTCTTGATACACACGGGAAACTGTTGATTGTGAAAAACCCAGCAGTGTTGCAGTTCTTGACACACTCAAACCGGTGCACCTGGTACCTACTACCATACCCTGTTCAAAGGCACTTAAATATTTTCTCTTTCCCATTCACTCTCTGAATGGCACACATACACAATCCATGCCTTAGTTGTCTCAAGGCTTAAAAATCCTTCTTTAACCTGTCTTCTCCCCTTCATATACACTGATTTAAGTTGATTTAACAAGTGACATCAATAAGGGATCATAGCTTTCACCTGGATTCGACTGGTCATTCTGTCATGGAAAGAGCAGGTCTTCCTAATGTTTTGTACACTCAGTGTACAGTACATGACATTACAAGTCAAGCAAAGTCATTCAGTGGATTTGGGCAATTCAAGCAGAACAAATTATTTAAAAAAAACATTTATCCTTAATTAAATCAAAATAATGCAGTTGACTTGTTGGATTTAATAATCAGTACTTCAGCTGATACCCACAGTGGGATATCTGCCACAATGTCAATGGCCTCATGAACTGTGGTCTAAAGACAAAGGAAGAGGCCACGCAACAGGGACAACTTTGTCCATAACTCTCTGGGATGACATTCAGTAAACAGGAGAAACCGGTCTCCATGTGGATAACACACAGGCTGTTCTCTGTCTCCTCTTCCATGACCAACCTGTTTTATTCAAAGTAGGGCCGTGCCAACACTGTACCTAGGAAGTGGGAGCTGCATGTGACTGTCTGTCAGTATAGGTGGTTGCTATAGGGACTGTTTCTGCAGGCCACCTTTCTTTTACACCCCCCCCCCTCCTCCCCCCCCCCACTTTTATGGTAAGCTAGATGAAAGTTGTTGAGTAGACAACAATTACAAATTAGAAGTTTTTTTCCATTATGCAATATTGGCTTAGTTGTAAGCGGTGTGACCCACCTGTATCACAGAGAGTAAACAAACAAGTTTAACAACATACACGGCAGACTGTTTCCACTGGGCCCTCTTGATCTCAAGAGATCCAAGATCCAGTTTCTTTAGCATGTCTCACTAAGGCTTTGGTATCAGATACACACTGTTGTCAAAAACATTTTATTGGTTTAATGTTTTACTATATCTCTGTCCACATACAAAATCCTGCTCAGTTAGTGAGGGAGGGCGAGAGAGTGTGAGGGAGAACTTTTATCATAAACATATGGTAGGTAGGTTACTCCTCAAATAGGAGGGAAAATAGTGGATTGGATTGTTGTTGCATTCTTATCAACATTCCATACAACCTGCTAGATCGGATTGAGACTAGAAGAGGCATTTAGTCCAAGTTGTTCTTTGAATTTAACTTTACACTGTAGCAAAACAGAATCTAATGATTTCAATTCCTGTCTACTTAAATATATAATTCCGTGAAATAGGCACTCATACATCTCGCTATGTTATTATTAAAAATAGGCAACTTCACATCAGCCTGTAAAAATGACTCTTGCAGCACTTTAGTAGGCTATGACTCATGACGACATTACCATGTTGAATGACTAGCTAAACATTTCTTACAATATTCTGGTGTCAATTTACAGGATGCAATTTCAACCTTATTTTACAATTTAGACAAATTATATGGTCATTAGACTAAAACCTAACAATATATTTCATAAAAGTACATTGTCGCCTTGCATTGAACATTTAATCTGTGCAATAGGAATACGCTGATCTTGCGATTTATAAAAATGTTGACATGATATTTAAAGTCATTGTGTCACGAATCCATCAGACCTCCATATATTTAAAAATCTATAAAGAACTTTCACGTCCCTTTCAAGAAGAGACATTATCGTGTTCCTTCATATCCATATGACATGTTATCCAGAAAAAAATGGTCTGTAAAAGCTAAATTATCTTACCATTCTTTCTCCTTCCCCAAACAGTTACAATGTATCCTTGTATTCCGTATTGAATAGGGGCTGTCTCAGTAGTCGTCTATTACTAAAAAATGTAAAACGTTGTTGTTTTGCAGTTGGCCAGCTAAGAAAACAAACAAGACAAAGTCTAAATAAACAATATGATCGCAGACGCCTTCCAAGCAAGAACACACAGATTCTCCTCAGGACCAGCTTCCTCTGTCCATTCTGTAGCTATAGTCTAAACATGAATCGACATAGGAACTGAACTCAGGCTCTCGAATGCTGCTGTTGTATGTTTGAGCGGTGAAGTTAAACTTCGAGGCTGGTAGCTGACTGAACAGCCTGACCAAACAATCCATAAATGGAAAATTCGTCTTTAGCCCTCAGCCAATAGGAGAGAGGTCTGGAAGCGTCACTCCAGAGGGAATCACACCAGATGATTTTGGGTACGTTGGAGAACGCATTTGCTGTGGCTAAAAATTGTAGCGATATCAAATCAGACAAAGAAGAGTTTTGAATTTGATAAGAATTTATTCTGAAAGAGGACCATATTGTACAAGCATTATACACGGTATAATACTTTTAGATCACTCGTGCGATAGCTTTTACAAGTTTACAAGTTCTAAATTGAGCAGAAAAAGTTTCATGTTCCTTTGATATTGCCATTCCGTTTATTCTTAATCGTGAAAAACTCCCAATTCTTTAACGATTAAAATCATACTCATAACATCATGCAGCCCCCACTATGCTTGAAAATGTGGAGAGTGGTACTCAATAATGTGTTGTATTGAGGACAAAAAGTGAATTGCTTTGGCCAATTTTTTTGCAGTATTACTTTAGAGCCTTGTTGCAAGCTCTGTCTATTAGGTTAGTATTGTGAAGTAACTACAATGTTGTTGATCCATCCTCAGTTTTCTCCTGTCACAGCCATTAAACTCTGAAACTGTTTTAAAGTCACCATTGGCCTCATGGTGAAATCCCTGAGCGGCTTCCTTTCTCTCCAGCAACTGAGTTAGGAAGGATGCTTGTATTTTTGTAGTGACTGGGTGTATTGATACACCATCCAAAGTGTAATTAATAATTTCACCATGCTCAAAGGGATATTCAATTACTTTTTTTGTACCCATCTACCCGTAGGTCCCCTTCTTTGCGAAGGAATTGGAAAACCTCCCTGGTCTTCGTGGTTGAATCTGTGTTTGAAATTCACTGCACAACTGAGGGACCTTACAGGTAAGAAATGAGGTAGTCATAAAAAATCATGTTAAACAATATTATTGCACACAGAGTGAGTCCATGCAACTTATTGTGTGACTTGTTAAGCACATTTCTACTCCTGAACTTCTTTAAGGCTTGCCATAACAAAGGGGTTGAATACTTATTGACTCAAGATTGTAATTAATTTGTAAAAAAAAAAAAAGAAGAAAAACATAATTCCACTTTGACATTATGGGGTATTGAGTGTAGGTCAGTGACAAAAAAAATCTAAATTTAATCCATTTTAAATCCAGGCTGTAACACAACAAAATGTGGAAAAAGTCAAGGGGTGTGAAAACTTTCTGAAGGCACTGTAAGTAACATAACGCAAATAATAATCATGTGAATGAACGTTAGAATGACATTTAATGAGTTCTCATGTGTCAGATAAAACAACTGTGTGAACACAAATAACTGTAGCAGTGGGATGAAGACAAAACACTATTTTTTCACTGTGTCAAATATAGAAAGAGTTCCCAATTAATTTATTCCATTGTAAGTATTGAATATAAACCATTATATAGAGTGTGTTTACACAGGCATCTCAATTCTGATATTTTCCCACTAATTGTTCTTTTAACGTCTTTGGGACTGGGGGGCAGTATTGAGTAGCTTGGATAAAAAGGTGCCCAGAGTAAACTGCCTGCTACTCAGGCCTAAAAGCTAGAATATGCATGTAATTAGTAGATTTGGATAGAAAACACTCTGAAGTTTTTAAAACTTTTTGAATGATGTCTGTGAGTATAACAGAACTCACATGGCAGGCAAAAACCTGAGAAAAAATCCAACCAGGAAGTGGGAAATCTGAGGTTTGTAGTTTTTCAAGTCATTGTCTATCGAATATACAGTGTCTATGTGGTCATATTGCACTTCCTAAGGCTTCCACTAGATGGTAACAGTCTTTAGAACCTTGTTTGAGGCGTCTACTGTGAAGGAGGGGGGAATGAGAGCTGTTTGAGTCAGGGATCTGGCAGAGTGCCATGAGCTCAGTCTCGCGCGCTCCCTGAGAGTTAGCTGCGTTCCATTGCATTTCTACAGACAAAGGAATTCTCCGGTTGAAACATTATTGAAGATTTATGTTAAAAACATCCTAAAGATTGATTCTAAACTTCGTTTGACATGTTTCTACGAACTGTAATATGATTTTTCGTCTGAACTTTCACCTGGACTTGCCCGCGCCTCCTGAGTTTGGATTTGTATACTAAACGCGCGAACAAAAGGAGGTATTTGGACATAAATTATGGACTTTATCGAACAAAACAAACATTTATTGTCGAACTGGGATTCCTGGGAGTGCATTCTGATGAAGATCATCAAAGGTAAGTGAATATGGTAATGCTATTTCTGACTTCTGTTGACTCCACAACATGGCGGGTATCTGTATGGCTTGTTTTTTGTGTCTGAGAGCCGTACTCAGATTATTGCATGGTGTGCTTTTTCCGTAAAGATTTTTTGAAATCTGACAAAGTGGTTGCATTAAGGAGAAGTGGATCTAAAATTCCATGCATAACACTTGTATCTTTTAGCAATGTTTATTATGAGTATTTCTGTAAATTGATGTGGCTCTCTGCAAAATCCCCGGATGTTTTGGAACTACTGAACATAACGCGCCAATGTAAACTGAGATTTTGGGATATAAATATGAACTTTATCGAACAAAACATACATGAATTGTGTAACATGAAGTCCTCTGAGTGTCATCTGATGAAGATCATCAAAGGTTAGTGATTAATTTTACCTCTATTTCTGTTTTTGTGACTCCTCTCTTTGACTTGAAAAATGGCTGTGTTTTTCTGTGAGAAGGTGCTGACCTAACATAATCGTTTGGTGTGCTTTCGTCGTAAAGCCTTTTTGAAATCGCACACTGTGGCTGGATTTACAACAAGTTTATCTTTAAAATGGTGTAAAATACTTGTATGTTTGAGGAATTTAAATTATGAGATTTCTGTTGTTTGAATTTGGCGCCCTGCAATTTCACTGGCTGTTGGGTAGGTGGGACGCTACCGTCCCGAATATCCCAGAGAGGTTAACCAATCACATCAGACCTTTTCATATCAGCGCCAGTTCAGAGCTAATCTAATTGGTCAAAATATCAGAATTGGGCTTCCTGGGTAAATGCAGTCTAACATGGTGGATCTGTTGAGTTGGTAAACACAGCCTTGTGCCCTGTCAGTGCCAGGTGTGGGAGATTAATTGTAATTAAGGGTATGGCCTTCAGTGTATAACCTGGCTGTTTTCTGTGGCAGATTCCCATTACCATGAGAAGGTTTGAGTGCATAGGGAAGATGGGATTGTCCAAATTCAGAAAGGGCGCTGCTCATTTCGACTCCCACTGTACCTTCTCCGCTATGCAATCTGGTTTCCGAGCTGGTCGTGGGTGCACCTCAGCCACGCTCAAGGTTCTAAACAACATCATAACCGCCATCGATAAAAGACAATACTCATCGACCTGGCCAAAGCTTTCGACTCTGCCAATAAGAATGCAGTGATTGACAGACTCAACAGCCTTGGTTTCTCAAATGACTGCCTCGCCTGGTTCACCAACTACTTCTCAGATAGACTTCAGTGTGTCAAATCGGGGGGCCTGTTGTCTGGACCTCTGGCAGTCTCTATGGGGGTGCCACAGGGTTCAAATCTCAGGCCGACTCTTTTCTCTGTATACATCAATGATGTCGCTCTTGCTGCTGGTGATTCTCTGATCCACCTCTATGCAGACGACACCATTTTGTATACATCTGGCCTTTTTTTTGACACTGTGTTAACTAACCTCCAGACGAGCTTCAATGCCAAACAACACTCCTTCCGTGGCCTCCAACCACTCTTAAATGCAAGTAAAACTAAATGCATGCTCTTCAACCGATCGCTGCCCGCACCTGCCCGCACGTCTAGCATCACTAGTCTGGATGGTTCTGACTTAGAATATGTGGACAACTAAAAATATCTAGGTATCTGGTTAGACTGTAAACACTCCTTCCAGACTCACATCAAGCATCTCCAATCCAAAATTAAATCTAGAATCGGCTTCCTATTTCGCAACAAAGCATCCTTCACTCATGCTGCGAAACATACCCTCGTAAAACTGACTATCCTACCGATCCTTGATGTCATTTACAAAATAGCCTCCAACACTCTACTCAGCAAATTGGATGTAGTCTATCACTGTGCCATCCGTTTTGTCATCAAAGCCCCATATACTACCCACCACTGCGACCTGTATGCTCTCGTTGGCTGGCCCTCGCTACATATTCGTCGCCAAACCCACTGGCTCCAGGTCATCTATAAGTCTTTGCTAGGTAACGCCCCACCTTATCTCAGCTCACTGGTCACCATAGCAGCACCCACCCGTAGCACGCGCTCCAGAAGGTATATTTCACTGTTCACCCCCAAAGCCAATTCCTCCTTTGGCCGTCTTTCCTTCCAGTTCTCTGCTGCTAATGACTGGAACGAACTGCAAAAACACTGAAGCTGGAGACTCATATCTCCCTCACTAACGTTAAGCATCAGCTGTCAGAGCAGCTTACAGATCATTGCACCTGTGCGTAGCCCACCCAACTACCTCATCCCCATATTGTTATTTATTTATTTATTGCTCCTTTGCACCCCAGTATCTCTACTTGCACATTCATCTTCTGCACATCTATCACTCCAGTGTTTAATTTCTCATTTCTAAATTCTAAATTCTAGGCCACTACGGCCTATTTATTGCCTTACCTCACTAATCTTACTTCATTTGCACACACTGTATATAGAATTTTATATTGTGTTATTGACTGTACGTTTGTTTATTCCATGTGTAACTCTGTGTTGTTGTTTGTGTCGTACTGTTTTGCTTTATCTTGGCCAGGTCGCAGTTGTAAATGAGAACTTGTTCTCAACTAGCCTACCTGGTTAAATAAAGGTGAAATAAAATACATAAATATGTGTTGTTATGGGAAGGTTGCCTGCATGCTAGTTGGACCTGCTCTCCTTCTCCCTTGGCATGTCCCTCTGAGGTGTTGTGCAAATAAAAAAAATTTACATTTATTTTACCCTTATTTTACCAGGTAAGTTGACTGAGAAACACATTCTCATTTACAGCAACAACATGGGGAACAGTTACGGGGAGAGGAGCGGGGATGAAGAAACCAATTGTAAGCTGGGGATGACTAGGTGACCGGGATGGTATGAGGGCCAGATTGAGAATTTAGCCAGGACACTGGGGTTAACACCCCTACTCTTATGATAAGTGCCATGGGAGTTTTAGTTACCACAGAATCAGGACACCCGTTTAACCTAACATCCCATCCGAAAGACGGCACCCTACACAGGGCAATGTCCCAAATCACTGCCCTGGGGCATTGGGATATTTATTAATAAAAACATTTAGACCAGAGGAAAGGGTGTTTTCTACTGGCCCTCCAACACCACTTCCAGCAGCATCTGGTCTCCCATTCAGGACCAACTCTGCTTAGCTTCAGAAGCAAGCCAGCAGTGGGATGCAGGATGGTATGCTGCTGGCGTAATATTGATCAGATCTGTGGGTGTCATGGCCCAGGCCTTTATTGAATTGTGGATTTAAAATGTTGTCTTGTTTTTCTTGTCCCTGATCATATGACACAGTTTCTCACAGCCACATTTCTAATGTAATTTGGTTGATGGATATTTGTAAAGCTTTTGCAAGTCCACTCAGTGTCTGCTCATCTACGGTCAGCAATGTGGGAAGTGAGGTGGCAGGTAGCCTAGCAATTAAAAGCATCAGATTTGACTCCCTGAGCCAACTGTGAACAATCTCTTGATGTGCCCTTATTGGCCCTGTAAGTCGCTCTGGATAAGGGTGTCTGCTAAATTTCTAAAACGTAAATGAGTGTGCAGGGAGGGGTGTGGTCAGACTGCTCGCTCTGTAACCTGTCTGACAGGCTTAACAATGGAATGCAGGCTGCCCATGACATTAGCTGTTTTTGAGAGGATCAAAACTGCAATGTATCATGGGTAAATTGTAACTGACTGATATATAAATAAGTAGTTATTTATAATGCAAGGTGATTTATAGATCACCTTGCAGTCGTTTTGATTCTCTCAAACATGGCCAATCTGTAACAGGTCATGCTGCATTTCCAACATCCTTGTCAGACACGTGTGCGTGTCAAAAACCTGTAGAACCTCATTGGTGAAAGACAACAATCGCTGATGAAGAGCAAAGATTATGGATATACTAACAAGATACATGTCTCTTCGCCCCAACTATGGGAGTCAATGTCCACAAAGCAGCACGGGGAGCTGTTTAGCTCCCGCCTATCCTTTCTTTGGATTGGTGGATACATCTCATTATGTAATCTTTTTTTAAATATTCCATGAGTGTTGTTGACATCAACCACCTGTATTTCAATAGGGAGACTACTAGCCTCATACCACTTCTGTGGGACATCAAAGATATTGTTGTTAAAAACAAGTCTGTTCTTTCCTAAGTGGTTTGAAAGAAATAGTAGATTTGTGTTTGATTTATTTGATAAAGGAAATATACTCTCTTATAGAAAGTTCTTAAACATATAACTTCCCAATACATTATAAAGAATGTAATTCTATATGCAAAGCAATACCTTCAGGACTTACTCAATTAATGAAATCTAATTTGTGTTTTGGAGAACGTGTCAAGATAGAGGCACAATTTATGTTAGAAGGTTGCTCCCTGCTGGATAAGAAATGCAATAACACATTCATAAGATAATTTTTTCACTCAAAGAACAAGACCTCTCTTAGAGGGAAATTCTTCTGGATTGCATATATTACTGAAATTCAATGGAGGAAAGCTTTGTTGCTCAGTCACAAATTTTGTATATCAAATAAAGTAAAAGAAATTCATGTTAAAATCTTGCACAAAATATACCCTTGCAATAACTTGCCTAAATTCATGGATTTAGAGGTAATTTAGCTTTTCTGTGATAAAGGGGAATCTATAATACACGTTTTATGAGTGTGTCTCTGAAGTTATTTTGGAGCGAGTTAATTTACATTTTTAATTTCATCAATAAGACCAATGTATTTACAATGAAAGATGTAATTTTATTATTTAAATGAAAACTTACTAAATTAGTCGCTAATTTCCTCATATTCTGTTAAATTTTATATACACAAACAAATATTTGAAATCTGTCCCAAAATGCTAAATATTTTTACTTGAAATCCAATATTTAATAACATTTTATTTTAGGTACCTTAATAACTTTTGAAAGTCAATTCTTGTGATTTTATTTTTTTACTTTTAATGTTATTTTATGTTTATTCAGAGAAAATACATGTGTAGTGATGTCCTATGTTTGTATTATAATTTAAAATGTAATATTATATATAAATTATACAACAACAAAAAAATACTAGCCTCATACCGACAACTGATATTGTTTTTTCTCAAAGTTGCCGGGATGTCACCTCCTACTTACCAGTACACTCGTAACAACTTAAGCATTACGAAACTTCTATTCGATCAAATAAACCTCACGTAGCAAATAAGCCATACATTTTTTGTTGTCAATTCGACACATTGACCTCCACAAAAACTCATTGCTTGGTGGATGAAACAAAAAACGTCACCCGTTGGTGGGAGAATGATTTTCTGCGGAGTTGGGCCCTTCTGAAGAGCTGGGTGCATGGCAATGGCAGGAAAAAAGGTAAGTAGCGCCATCTGCAGGGCAAAAGTTAAGCACAAACTTTGCCCAGAGAAATTTGATGCTGCAAAATGGTAGGGGAACGGGGGAATTTAGAAATGTTCTTATTGTTACATTTACTTTGAGAATATTTGGAATCACGACTATGTCGTATCCAAAAACAAATGTTTTAGTCTTATCTACAGTACATTGTATGGAATAGTATATATTTACATAATGGGAATTGTCCTATGCTGATCATTAATGGACAAAATGTCGAGACTGTAATGGTTCTCCTCTTCGTCTGAGGAGGAGTAGGAAATATCGGACCAATGTGCAGCGTGGTAAGTGTCCATAATTAGATTTTTAATAAATCAAATGAACACAGAACAAAATCACGAACAAACAACCGAAACAGTCCTGTATGGTGAAACAGACACAGAAATAAACTACCCACAACCCATAGTGGGAAAACAGGCTACCTAAGTATGATTCTCAATCAGAGACAACGATCGACACCTGCCTCTGATTGAGAACCATACTAGGCCAAACACATAGAATATAACATACAGAACAAAAAATAGAATAACAACATAGAATGCCCACCCCAACTCACGCCCTGACCAAACTAAAATAAAGACATAAAAAAGGAACTAAGGTCAGAACGTGACAGAGACTTACATGATTAACTCTTAAAATAAGATTATTTTTTTAAACGAAATGTATAGTACAACTAATCAGCGAAATAGTTTACTTCTTTTAACTATACCAGTCACATTACCTACTCACACCACACACGTCTGCTCATTCTGTCTTCCTGTCACAGGCAGCTCTATTTCCTCATTCTGTAAATCAAGAACAAGTTATTATTGTAAGTATCATCAAGCTGATGATTATCTTGGGGAAATGTCAAGATAGGCAATTATTTTCACAAGCTAGTCAAACTTCAATGATTGGGTTTGTGGGTACAATCAAGGAGCTTGATTCTACTGTAACTTTGGAAACCTTATTTTCTCAAAGGGAAAACGTATCTAATGTATCAAGAAGACAAAGAAGTAGAGATACCACTGCAATGTGAAGAGGGTCTTGGGCAAATTGACCTGAGTCAAGACAACACAGTTGTTGTAATGCTAAATTGTAATTATTTTGCCGCTATGGCCTATTTATTGCCTTACCTCCCTAACCTTACTACATTTGCACACACTGTACATAGATTTTTCTATTGTGTTATTGACTGTACATTAGTTTATCCCATGTGTAACTCTGTGTTGTTGTTTTTGTCACACTGCTTTGCTTTATCTTGGCCAGGTCGCAGTTGTAAATGAGAACTTGTTCTCAACTGGCCTACCTGGTTAAATAAAGGTTATAAAAAAATTAAAAAACATGCTACTAATGATTTAATACAATACACAATTATTTTAGAATGATAATACTTATTATTGATCTATTACAGAGATCAAGATGGAGAGCAGACACATGACTCAGACTGTGAGTGTGCATTGTGCATGTTTATTCCATAATAGGAATGTGTGAATTTGTTCATAGAAATACAGTGCTGCTGACTGCAGCTCAAACCCATCTAATTCCACTACTTCCTCTTTCTGGGTGTAGGCTCCCCATATGCTGTGAGCAGAAGAGAGGAGGAGGGGCCCTAATCACTTCTGAAGATGACTGAAGTGAGAGATCCTGTTACTGCACAGAACAGGGCCGAGGAACACTGCACAGAACAGAGCTGAGGAACATGCTGATGTTGCTGCCGAGCCCTATTCTGTGGTCATGCTCAATACTGAATATGAGGCCTTTGACCCCCAGGCCACACAGACATCATGCACCTGACCACCTCAGGATTGGAACGAAAGTATGAATTACTAACAACCAATAGTTACTCATATCATGTAGATATTGTGTTTAGACCGGGGTTGGGGTGGGGCCACCAGGGGTTTGTTTGGGATGGGGGTCAAATCAAATCAATGTTATTTGTCACATGCACCGAATACAACAGGTGGAGACCTTACAGTGAAATGCTTACTTACAAGCCCTTAACCAACAATGCAGTTTTAAGAAAAAATACCTAAAAAATAAAATAAATAAAAGTAACATAATTAAAGAGCAGCAGTAAAATTACAATAGCGAGGCTATATACAGGGGGTACTGGTAAAGAGTCAATATGCGGGGGCACCGGTTAGTCTAAGTAATTGAGGTAATATGTACATTTAGGTAGAGTTATTAAAGTGACTATGCATAGATAATATGCTGCAATTGTTTATGTGTCGGGGGGCTAGGATCAGTCTTCTATATCTGGAGTATTTATCCTGTCTTATCCGGAGTCCTGTGTGAATTTAAGTATGCTCCCTTTAACTCTCTCTCTTTTTCTCTCTTCTCTCAGGGGATCTGAGCAGTAGGACCATGCCTCAAGACTACCTGGCCTGATGACTCCTTGCTGTCCCCAGTCCACCTGGTTGTGCTGCTGCTCCAGTTTCAACTGTTCTGCCTGTGGCTATGGAACCCTGACCTGTTCACCGGACGTGCTACCTTGTCCCGGACCTGCTGTTTTTGACTCTCTCTCTCTACCGCACCTGCTGTCTCTAACTCTGAAGGATCGGCTATGAAAACCAGCTGACATCTACTCCTGAGGTGCTGACCTGTTGCACCCTCTACAACCTCTGTGGCCAGGTAGTCTTATTATTTGACCCTACTGGTTATATGTGAACGTTTGAACATCTTGGCCATGTACTGTTATAATCTCAACCCGGCCCAGCCCAGAAGAGGACTGGCCACCCCTCAGAGCCTGGTTCCTCTCTAGGTTTCTTCCTAGGTTCCTGACTTTCTAGGGAATTTTTCCTAGCCACCGTGCTTCTACATCTGCATTGCTTGCTGTTTGGGGTTATAGGCTGGGTTTCTGTGTAGCACTTTGTGACATCGGCTGATGTAAAAAGGGCTTTATAAATACATTTCATTGAGAGAGGGGGGGGGGGGGGGCAATGCAAATAGTCCGGGTAGCTATTTGATTAGATGTTTTGGAGTCTTATGGCTTGGGGGTAGAATCTGTTCAGAATCCTTTTGGACCTAGACTTGGCACTCCGGTACCGCTTGCCGGTAGCAGAGAGAACAGTCTATGACTAGGGTGGCTGGAGTCTTTGACAATTTTTAGGTCCTTCCTCTGACACCGCCTGGTATAGAGGTCCTGGATGTCAGGAAGCTTAGCCCCAGTGATGTACTGGGCCATACGCACTGTAGTGCCTTGTGGTCGGGTGCCGAGCAGTTGCCATACCAGGCAGTGATGCAACCAGTCAAGATGCTCCCGATGGTGCAGCTGTAGAACCATTTGAGGATCTGAGGACCCATGCCAAATCTTTTCAGTCTCCTGAGGGGGAATAGGTTTTGTTGTGCCCTCTTCGTGCTCTCTTGTCTTGGTGTGCTTGGACCGTGTTAGTTTGTTGGTGATATGGACACCAAGGAACTTGAAGCTCTCAACCTGCTCCACTACAGCCCCGTCGATGAGAATGGGAGGCGTGATCGGTACTCTTTTTACTGTAGTCCTTTTCCGTCGTTGTCGGTGTTCAGGCCTACCACTGTTGTGTCATCGGCAAACTTAATGATGGTGTTGGATCCACTCATGCTGGATTGAACATTTTCATTAAATGGTGGTAGTGCTTAGTCCTACAGTTGTGCTTAATGTTTCTCTGATAGTGTGTGATACTGTATGTTTGATTGCCTAATTATTATGTAACATTGACTAAACATTGCATAAATAAAATTAATGGGATTTTTTATTTTGATATGCAATCTTTGCAATATCAATTTGATTATCAATTGGGGAAAGTGTATAATGAGCCCCAAGTCGACATATGTATGGATCAGAAGATGCTTGAGGAATCAAGAGCGAGAGAAATCACTTTATGGGGCTCTCCCATGCCCTCAGTTGTAGGTCAAAAGGCCCCTACGTTTATATTTTCAAAATTGTATAGTCTGGAAAGCAGTCAGTTAAAACTGGTCCCAGGTCTGTACTTGGTGGTGCAACATAGCCCGCCCCGAAACTCCTCCCCTGTCTGTATCTGATTCCTCCCGAAGGTAAACATGGCCGCTGTGTCTATAAAGCGAATAGGATAGCAAAGCTTTGGATATAATGCTGCTAGCTAGCTAAATTCGAAAGGTATCACTGCTGTATGCCATCAGGGTTTACGTTGTGGAGTTCTTCTCCAGCAAGCTAATGAATGAACCAACGTTCTGCAGCAAGGCGTTCGCAAAGTTCTGCAAATGGAATGCTTGCTAGATAGTTAGCTCTACCAAGTTGTTTCACGAACTAAAACTTGCTTGCTAGCAGCGAACTGCAATGTTAGCTTACTAGCTCGCTAGGAGGATAACCATAGCTCGCCAGCACAGCACAACAGCTGTGTGTTGACACGAAAGGGGATAGTCAGCCAGCTATCTCAGCCTGATCCAAATGGAGAAATCTATCTCGAAAAATGGATTGTATTTGACTACTTGACATATTTAGCCGTTTATTTTTGAGCTGTTGTGCTATCCAGCTTAGACGTTAGCTACATTTTGACATTATTTTCTCACTGAAGTCTTGGGAGTATCCATTAATCAACTTTAGTTGTTGGACTCAAGCTATTAATAATGTTTTCTGTGAAGCCCATGAAACCAACCTTTAAATCCTACCTTCCGCCTTTACAGGTGAGTAACCTTACTTTACTAGCTACGTTATTTGTCCTCAGTATACTGTAACTTGTACTACTGAGTAGTTAGCTAGGTAGGATTACTTGTTAATTCACTAGCTACTGTATATGCTGTGCATTTAGTTTGCTTATTATAGACTAACAAAGGGTCTCTGTTTTACTTTTCATGCAGACTGAACTGAAAAAAATTCCACAGCCACCTATCAAGAAGTTAGAGGCCAGGTTACTTCCAGGTGAGTTTACAGTTCCCTCTGCCACAGCTAACTTGTTGCCTCTGCCTGTCCTATTTAACCAACAACTATGTTATGAGTATGTAGAAGCTACATAAATTAAACCACCCATCAAAATATTTCACTCCTGAAAAATAACCTGTAAAGGCTGATCTCATCCAGTTATAGTCTTTTAATGTTAATGTAAAAGATGACTGATATTTAAATGACCAGCCAGTGTAAACTCCTGTATCTCTTCAGCTAAATGTAATTTCTTGTTTTGAATGTGTTCTCTGTCACTGTACCTCACTTGTGGTTTTGCCTACAGGTCATTTGCATCCCTAATTGTCACATCATTAGGCTGTGGTAATCTAATCCAACTGAGTCTATTTTCTCTGGGCTGTCTCAAGTCAACATGGCAGTGCCTGCCTGGCCTCCTTTTCATCACTGCAACTAATGGTGCATAATTTAGCCTTAGTTAACAATGGGCTGGTTCATATATTCCTTCCTGCCTTTGCAGTCACAAACCCAGCTCAGAGGATGCGAGTTGGTTAATGACTGTCTTAAGGAGAATACAATAAGAGATTCACAAGGGTATTTCCTGTTCATAGGGCATTAGTCACTAAAAGCTATTTACCACAGTGTGTTTTTCTCCACCAATGAGTTTTTAATGTGTGGCAGGGCCTCAGGTTTGTTGACTTTTTTTACATTAAGTTGGCTGTGTTTGTGTGAGCTAAACTGACACCCAACCTCTCCAAATTACATTTTGCTCCAGTATATTAAGATATACAAGGAGACATTAGAAAGAAAATTTAAATTATGTATATGTATCTAACCATCACTCATCAAACTGTGTAAAGGGGGGGCATGACCCTCCCACTCAATTCAAGTTGCCCCCCCATAAACTATTGTTCCAAAAAAGCCAGGATGTGTAACAACATTCTTTGGCATTTCGGTTCATTCATGGCTGTTATGGAGGCAGAAGCTCACTGATACAATGGAGCAATATAGAGAAACACTTGACCATATCACCTTGAAGTATCATTAGGCCTATATCTGAGTCTAAGGAAAAGTAATGAACCAGAGGTTGTGCTGTGGGACTAATTTCCCTTTGAGGCGTTCCCTCCTTATAATTAAGCATCAGAGGATAGACCTTCCCTCATTCTAGAAGCAATTGGCATGCTGGTTTTTTTTACGCTGCTGAAATAAAACCAAAACGTTGTACTTTATTGCTATTTTCTCTGCTTTGCAGGGCTCTATGTTTGCATACACAAAGGAATTTAGGAGTGCAATGGAAAATATTTTATGTAATAATGCTAGAATCTTTCATTTTTAGGATCGCACAGTAAAATATTTGGGCGCATATGTGACTAAAACAGGTGCACTGTATAGCCCTGCTTTGGTTGTATACTCATACTCTTTTCTATTTCTCTGCTCTATTTCAGCTGATCCTTTTAAGATGCTGGTATGTTTTATAGTGGGATAGCCGCTGTTCTTTGACTGGAGGTTTAGCTAGTGTTATTGCTGGGTTCTGCCAGTGTCTTTAAATGAATGCTGGCAGTGAAAGTAAACATGACGCCCTCACGCAATGCCACCTGGCCTTGCTTTACAAAATAAGGTAGTCACCTCCTCTCCTTCAACTGGACTATGAACAGTTTAGCCTACATTGAATCTCAGGTTTGATTTTACACCATGGCCTATGTTCTGATCTTTAGTTCATGGCTCTGTGAAGGTGGCCCTGAATGGAGAGACTTTGGCTTTGTTTGTGGGCTTCCCAGCTCCTCGGCAGTGTTGCTATGCGACTTGAATGTGACCCATTCAAAGGGGTCTCTGATTGAATGATCCATTCAAGTCCACACCACAATGACCAGACAGAGGACCACAGTGGGGCTAACTCAACTGTCCTCTCTCTTCTATCTTCCCCTCTCTCTCTCTCTGTTCATCTGTCCTAACCCTTTCATTTCTGTAGCTCTCTGTTTATCTCTCTGTCCTCCTCAGATTCTCTCTTCATCCCTGACTGGTCCTTTGCTGGCTGCACAGCTCTAATTAGTAAACTGTCTGGTTGTGATTCTCCCTCTTCTCTCTGAATATTTGTATTTTTCTCCTCCTCTTGGCGTAGTTCTCTCTCTCGTCCCCCACTCGCTTTCTCTCTCTCCTACTCTCTCTCTTTGTATGTGACGTGTGTTTCTGGAGTGTGTGTATGGGTGTGCAAATATAGACGACCAACATTGACTGTCTTGTTTAGGCTCCTCGCTGACACACTGTCACCTTCATGACACACATTCATCTGAACTGTAGGCATCTGTAATGATAGTTAGACAGGTACTTTAATAGATGTCCCACTGTTGTTTTCTCAGTAGGAGAATGTGAGCTGAGGCCTCTCCTGAGGCGGTGGAAAAATGTGCCTGGCAGTGGTGTTTGCATGAGGCAAAGCGCACTCTCTGTACTCCCAAACACATTCTCACCTCTCTGGCCTCGTACTAATGCTGTCCTCCGTCTCTCTTCACCACTTAGTTTGTCAGCACGAGAGTTCTGCTCCGTTAATCACACAACCTAGGCTAATGTGGGCAAAGTCATGAGTTTCTCAAAATGACATGTCTTATCGCTATCCATCAACAATGTCAAATCAAATTTATTTGTCACATACACATGGTTAGCAGGTGTTAATGCAAGTGTAGCGAAACGCTTGTGCTTCTAGTTCCGACCATGCAGTAATATCTAACAAGTAATATAACCTAACAATTTCACAACACCTACCTTATACACACAAGTGTAAAGGAATTAATACGAATATGTACATAAAAATATATAAATGAGTGATGGCCGAACGGCATAGGCAAGATGGTATAGAGTACAGTGTATATACATATGAGATGAGTAATGTAGGGTATGAGAACATTATTTAAAGTGGCTAGTGATACATTTATTTACATCAAGATGCAGTAGATGGTATGTGATGGTGTTACTGGCGCACTGTACTCTACTATTGTACAGGTGGAATGCTGACGCATATCTGTCCCTTTAACTGCCGTCTTTGTGTTGTAACTGAGGAATTTCTCCTTAGTCTCGTATGACTCAGAGGGGATTGTGATAATCACTGTATACAGAGACCATGTTGTGTCTCTGAGCCTGTGTCCCTCGCCACCAGCTGTCCAAACTGTGATCTGGTCTGCTAGGTGCTGTACACAAACACAGGTGGCCTGCTTTGAAAGCTACAAAACCCCAGGAAGCAAAGCCAGGTTGTGGTTAGTTGGGTCAGTTGGCAGGACTGATCACATTAATAGCCCTATTCGATTTAGGGGTTTGTGGACTTAGTCAAAAAGGAGAACCTCATCCAAGGAAGCGTTTGTTTCCTCCAGTATGGTTACATGATATACATGTTTTTGACATGCCAATCACACACAGGATAGGCCTTGTGATTCTTCTGGATCTGTGTTACCACTGGTCACATGATAGACCACGACCTTGGCCAACTGACATTTATCTGAATAGGCACTGAAACTAGCCAACTCTGTGATAAACAGAGAGTGCTATGATGTAAGCGGTTGATGACTTGACCACAGTACTGTTTGTTAGATGTAACCTGGGTTACCACAACATTCTGGCAGAGTTGCTGTCCAGTGGGGGTTAAAGGCTGCAGTCCAGGCTGTGTGTGGCTGTACTGTATTCTTGTGTCAGACCCGTCAGCATTCTGCCTCCACAAAAGAGTTGTTAACTCAGCAAGCCTGCAGATTATTAGACCCAGCTTTGGAAGTGAACACGGTAGTGATGGATGGGGGTGATGGTGGGCGCTTGCTGATTTGTCCCACAATTACAAGAGCGGCAACCTATTTCTTCAGTCTCTCTCTCTCTGTTCCTTGTCTGATCTTAATCCATGCTGAGAAACATGACAGTAGATCTCCACCTTACTATCCCCACTCCCCGTCTTCAATAAGACTCACAGGCCATAACGTTTTATTGTTACATTCTTGTGCATACATTAAATAACTTGTAATGCAGTGACATGGGTCGTATAATGTAGCTTGTAAACAATGTTTTACATGGATTACAGGCAAGAACAAATACACCTAGCCTTGGGCAAAATGTGTAAGTAACATGTTCACATTTGTTTATTCGTCCTATACAAGGAGTAGCCTACACAGTGCAAGATTCACCTGGAAGTCACCATTTCATTCCACTTTGTACTCCATCTTTATATCAATGTACGGTCAGGCTCTAATTTGGATGTACGGTCAGGCTCTAATTTGGATGTACGGTCAGGCTCTAATTTGGATGTACGTTCAGGCTCTAATTTGCTCATAGACAATGCAGTGTATATAACGAATGCATCAAAAGAAACCAGCTAAATAGAAAGTGACAGATTATAGTTGTGCTGAAGGGGTTAAGCTCACGCTGACTGAGGAAAAGCTGTCATTTTGACATTTGAGGATCCTGTTTGCAGTGCTGGGCCTGGTTCTTTGGCTGTTCCCTGCCTGTCCTAAGGTAACCCTCTGCAAAGCAGCTCCAGCTGTTATGGATGGGCTGGCCTATAGTCTAGCGATGCTGCAGTGTCACGCACAACCATACTGCCACGATATAAAATGAGAGGGAATCACAACTGCACTGCATTCATGTACTAGTCTATCATACAGTCTCTTCTACTTAAGGTCTTCACTTCATACATTGGTAAATTCATGCTTAATCTATCATGAAATGCCAGGAGTTTTGCACTATGCAAAGGTAGCAGCTGCATTCATTGAACTGGTCATTGTTTAGATTTCAAATGTTTGAGAGAGACAACGGTTTGTCATAAACATTCATGTCCATCAAAGTTGCCTGCGATTTTTGTGAGCTCATTACCGTCAGACCACTTAGGTTCAGTGACACAGGAAACGGCAACATCAATAA
The DNA here is from genome assembly GCF_029448725.1 of Salvelinus fontinalis. Classification (NCBI taxonomy): domain Eukaryota; kingdom Metazoa; phylum Chordata; class Actinopteri; order Salmoniformes; family Salmonidae; genus Salvelinus; species Salvelinus fontinalis. Next base: position 21,830,835 of record NC_074699.1, read on the forward strand.
AATCAACATTCATGGTTTAGTCTAGAAAGTTACGGCCTAGTTTAGGACTGGGTACACCGGTCTTTGATGAAGAGGGGTTTTGATCTGGATGTAAAACTTGAGAGGAGGACCTCGATCCATATGCTGGGTTCTCAGTTCTCCTAATGGCAGATCATTTTCCCAGGAGGAGGACAGCTAGGCCTACCTGATCCCCATTCTCTGGCTCATGGGGTTTCCCTGGCAAGCCTGTAGTGCATGGGCTGAGTCTGAACTCCCACTGAATGGCCAGAGAGCGAGAAGGATCCTGGAGTAGAAACAGTCAGCAGTGTATGTGACTCATCATGAGCTCTTTTTTATATTGAAAAATAAATACCTCTTGGAGCTGTGTGCATCTGGGCTATGGAGGTAATTAAAAACATCTGTTTGTGAGGAGGAGAGAAGTCCTGTAAATGGAGGTAATCCTCTTGAGTTCAGACACCAGGTTGTCAGGCTGTGGGTGTTTGTGTTTTGTCCTGGGGTGCTACTGGAACCAAAGAGGGGTTAAAGAGTAGAGGTCACAACGGGCTACTAGGCCTATAAGTTAGGTAACAGAGTGTTGTGTTGACCTCCTCTGTCATGATGCATTCTAGCTATTCTATGACAGGTATTTCCATCACCCTGACCCAATGCCTCAGACTGGAATGTGGGATCATTAGAGCCAATTCGAGGGCCTGAGAGGAGAAATGCACAGATCACTCTCCAGCAGCGTCACAGGATGCCGCTGGCTGGATGGCAGAAGCCTGAATGAGACTAGGAGATAGACAGTTTAGTACGTGATCATTCCACTTCCATAGCACATTTTCCCAAGCTTCATTCATGTCATATTACTCAGCCATCTGTCCCTGTTTTGTTTCATCGCTATAAGACTTAAAATAACTGTGTGGTTAACACTCACCTTCTATTTATGTCCCTTTTAGGCCTATGTTTTCTACCTCTTTTCTTTGAAACCTAAATGTCATAGTTCATGTTACTTCCTGTTTGTCATCCTCAGGGGAGATAGTGGTGAACGAAGTGAGCTTTGTGAGGAAGTGCATCGGAGCAGATAGCAGCCATGGTGACCTGTGGGGGAAGCTGATATGCACCAACTTCAAGGTTTCCTTCATCACCCATGATGCCCTCCCCATGCAGGTATGTTTTCAATGTGAAGGCTGCTGAGGGGAGGACGGCTCATAATAATGACTGGAACAGCGCGAATGGAATGGCATCAGACACATGGAAACCGTGTGTTTGATGTATTCGATACCATTTCACTGAATCCGCTCCAGCCATTACCACGAGCCCGTCCTCCCTAATTATGGTGCCACCAACCTCCTGTGGTACACTCTGTGTGCCTCTCTCCCAAAAATGACCATAGCTCTATGGGCTGGTTACCCAGACACGGATTAATCCGAGACCATTTCCATTCAAATGATTTTTTAGTTCCACGACTAGTCTTAATCTGTGTACCTGGAGACTGACCCTACATGATCACACCTGAGTTTATTGGAGAAAATGTGGTCAAGCTTGTCACACGATAAGCAACATGTGGGATAGGCCTGTTGTCTGTTGTGAAATACACATCAACAAAAAGGTTTCTAGGACACTGCCGTCTTTCTTCCAGTGTCAGATGTTTTATGTGACTTCCCACCCTGTGCTTTTAGAACACCTGTTTTATGTTAAGCTTATTTTGATGCCTTCACCTCTTAAACAACTTAAGTGAGTCATCCCAGATCTGTTTACTTGAGAAACAAAAGTTTATTGGAATCATGGAAGGATTGCACTACTCTTGGAAATTTAGCCTTGATTGTCATTGATTGCAAAGTTGTGGATTTGCCTTTCAGTGCAAATGGGGTAACTTTTAGATTCACAGATTTGCTCAAAAGTTGTCAATGATCTCCATTCATCAGCTGATTCCATGTTAATCATTACATTTCACTGAAATACAAAAACAACAGCATCATCATCATCAGTGTTCCTGGCAGAGCATTTCCAGATGGTTCAAATGTTCTCCTCTCAGCTGTTGATAACATGTGGTGCAGTCCCACTCTGCTCCAGTTAAAACCTCTGGTCTCCCTGGAACTATTGTGTGCTTTTTTTCCCCCAGGTACCTCCACTCCTCACCATGTTGATCTTTGTGTTGTTCTCTCAGAGGTTCCAGGTTGCCAACCGGCTGCTTGGAGAGCACGATGTTCCCCTGGCGTGTGTTGAGCAGGTGGTGACAGGTAAGACCATGTGTTATTATGCTAACCATGGTGACGAGATGGCAAACAAACTCAAACAGAAATCTCCACCAAAATATAACTCTCAGTGGAAAGTAGCCTACTCATATGACACTTGCAGTCCCTTTAGTCCAGAAATAAAGAGCAGTTTAGGTTCCTGACAGGTGATGTTTATTTGTATTTTTTATAGCATATGTAAAATAAATTACCTATGAAACACATTGCCCCCCACGATTCTGTCTTTATGACCAATATAGTGGATTTTGTCAGACACCCCACACTTGGGCGGCTACAGCTGTAATGCTTCATCTACACCCAGCTGTTAAATTATGAATGCACAATGGGCAGGTTGCGCTCTCCTTTGAAATCCCCTTGAGTGTTTTTTCTGATGGCTGAGGGACCGGTCGGATCTCTCAGATCCAATCACGTCCCATCTGGCTGACCTCGGTCTGTGTTTAGGTTTTATTTGACTGTCCTCTACCGGGCTGATTTTAGACACACACCATTGTCTTAAACCAGTTTTGGTGACTGCCTGCCTGCTCCCTCTGGTCACCGATCTGTTTTTAGTATCTCCATAGATGAGGTCATAGCCCAGACAGAGGGCCCTGGCTGAAAAGCCTATTCCGGATTAATCTTGTTTGTGTAACTCATAGCCTCACTCTGCTGACATGGCTGGGAGCGTGGGGCTCTTGTGCTGAGCTGATAGAGCATGAAGCAATGTTTTTTACTCATAACGCCCTCAACAAAGGTCCTTTATGAGAGCCTTAGCTTGGCAAAAACACTGACCCAATGCTCCACCCACCACAAACGAGGCATAGGTCTTATCCTTGTCTTGTAAGGTTGTGAAAGTGTGTGCAGGTGGTGGTACACAGGCCAAGACTAGATTCCTGGTGTGCCATGGAAACATGCATATCATCCCCTTCTCGTTGTAAGATCATTAAATACTGAACAAAGTTATAAACGCAACAGGCAACAATTACAGTTCATATAAGGAAATCAATGAATTGAAATAAATTCATTAGGGCCAATTGTCGTACTTGAGAAAAAAGTAAAGATACCTTAATAGAAAATTACTCAAGTAAGAGTCACCCAGTAAAATCCTACTTTAGTAAAAGTCTAAAAGTATTTGGTTTTCAATATACTTAAGTATCAAAAGTAAATGTAATTCCTTATATTAAGCAAACCAGACAGCATCACCTTCTTGTTTTTTTATTTATTTACGGATAGCCAGGAGCAAGCTCCAACCCTTAGAAATCATTTACAAATAAAGCATGTGTTTAGTGAGTCCTCCAGGTCAGGGGCAGTAGGGATGACCAGGGATGTTGTCTCGATAAGCGTGTGAATTAGACCATTTTCCTGTACTATTGTTTAGTAATGTAGTGAAGTAAAAGTTGTCAAAAATATAAGTAGTAAAGTACAGATACCCCCAAAAACTACTTAAGTAGTATTTTTACTTAAGTACTTTACACCACTAGATTTCACAACTGGGCAGGGGCGCAGCCACGGGTGGGCGTGAGAGGGCATAGGCCCACCCATTTGGGAGCCAGGTACACCCACTGGCCCAGTCAATCAGAATGAGTTTTTCCCCACAAAAAGGCTTTATTACAGACAGAAAAGCTCCTTAGTTTCATCAGCTGTCCGGGTGGCTGGCCTTAGACATTCCCGCAGGTGAAGAAGATGAATGTGGAGGGGCTGGCGTGGTTACACGTGATCTATTTTATTTTGTGTGGTTGGACATACGATTCTTCCCGTTACGCCACTAAATATAATACTTTTCTTGTGTCATTTTTGGCCAATTTCAAGCTCTATTGCCTCTACACTCGCTTTTCCAATGACCAACGGCCCCACACACTACGCTTCGAGATTTTTCCCGCTACACCCGCAATATCCGTTTGATTACAGGTTTCAAACCTGCCATCAAAAAATAGGTACACATTTTATTTAAAAAAAACATGTTTTACCCACCTTTTTTCTCCCCAATTTCGTGGTATCCAATTGTTAGTCGTTACTGTCTTGTCTCATCGCTACAACTCCCGCAAGGACTCGGGAGAGGCGAAGGTCGAGAGCCATGTGTCCTCCGAAACACAAGCCATCCAACCCGGAAGCCAGCCGCACCAATGTGTCGGAGGAAACATCGTACACCTAGCGACCTGGTCAGCGTGCAATGCGCCCGTCCCGCCACAGGAATCGCTAGTGCGCGATGAGACAAGAATATCCCTGCCGGCCAAACTCTCCCTAACCCGGACGACGCTAGGCCAATTGTGCGTCGCCCCATGGGCCTCCCGGTCGCGGCCGGCTATGACAGAGCCTGGGCTCGAACCCAGAGTCTCTGGTGGCACCCGGGAGGCCAAAATATGTCCATATTTGAGCAATATACGCACATACCCAAGCTGTGTTCAAATACCCATAATAATATACTGTATACTACATACTATATGCTATTAGTTCATTTTAGTACATTGTAAACAAACCGTAACCTTTCAGTTGAGCTTCGCATGTCTACCGGAAGTTGATGCTTTTGCTATGCAGCCTCTTGCTAGCTTAGCAAATTACTACTTTTGTTATTTTACAACTTCAGGTGTTTGGATTCAGACTGTTCAGAGCGCACACTACCCGCTCTCGACTAGGAGCAGGGTTAATCTGAGCGTTCTGACCTCCCAACCGTAGTCAAGCACCCAAGCTAACTGGCTAAAGTTGGCTAGCTTGTTAGCTACTTCCAGACACAAATAAGAGAACACCTCACTCTAACCATTTTACTCACCCTAGCAGAGCTGGTTATTCAAAGTGTTGGTGACTGTAACTGTGCTGCTGGCAACAATAGCCAGAATTAAATGTCCATTGAGAACGTACAACGACTATACCATTTACCTAAGAATGATGTGAATAATCAAGTTAATAAACGTTGGATAGTTAGTTAGATTATAGTTAATATACTGCCTGACAAGACCGATGTATACGTTGCCAATTAACGTTAGGTAACGTTAACTAGCTAACATACCGGTACATACTGCTGTAATGTTGTGCAGTTCATAAGGATAGCATAACTAACAAATTGTCAGCCAACGTAATGTAACTTATTTGTAGTCATTACTTTATAACATTGCTCAACATTTTCTTAAAATTTGTCATAATTAATTAAATTAATGAATTTGTATCTTGAGACCAATAAGCATACTACATACTCAATTTAATACACATAGTGTGGTTATGCTGAGTAAATATACTAATCTTGATTAGTGAACCGCGGATGTATTGAGCTTGTGATTTCTTTCATGTCATTGTTAGCCAGTTTAGGGGTGGCAGGTAGCCTAGGGGTTAGTGTTGGGCCAGTAACCGAAAGATTGCTAGATCGAATCCTGACATGGTAAAAATCTGGCATTCTGCCCCTGAGCAAGGCAGTTAACCCACTAGCTAACATACCAGTACATACTGCTTTAATGCTAGGCTGTCATTATACATAAGAATTTGTTCTTAACTGACTTGCCCAGTTAAATAAATCCAATAATTGTGCCAGTTCACAATAGCATCTCTGAATTCTTTATTAGATTGGAATTTTGCTGTCAGCAGGGAAATGCTACCCAGTTTTATCCATGATTTAGATTTTTTCCCCATATTCGAGCCAAATTGGTAGAATGCTCTTGCGCTTCTTTTAGTGCCTCTATTGCTTTGCTATAGTTGACCTTTTCTATGATTGTTATTTCTGCGCCTCTCTCAATGGTGTCAAGAGTTTAGATTTTCTCACTCACGGGTTTTAATATATGCCAAAACAAAATCCAAGATAGTGTTACCCACTTCCCAGGAGAGAAGTTATGGTATTTGTGCCTTTCAGTTGGTCACGGCACTTGATTCCTTTGTATTAGAACTAATACTGAAGCGTCTGCCAATGTTCTACTGGAGAATATGGAAGACCTAATGTCTTATACCAGTGTCACGCTTCAAATATAATTGCTGTTGACAACACATATTACCAAAATTAGGGTCCATCATATAAATCTCTCGTCAATACACACACTCAGGAAACATACACACAAAACAAACAGTATTTGGTTAGGAATGTCTTCCTTTCATATAATTTTAAAATTAGTTATTTCTTCTCCAAAATATTTTTTTATTACTATATGTAATTTTACATTTTGTAGCAACATGGTAGTTTCTCCTATGCAAATTTCAGTGTAAGGTTTAAAGTTATAGCTGGTATGACTTTAAAAAAAAATATATATATATAAAAAATATAATATATATATATATATAAAAAAAAAAAAACTACCTCCGGTCCCTGTCCTGGAATGACATAGCTCATGCATTTATATCTTACGATTGTAACCCATGGCATATTTCTTCATGACTTTGTCCTGATATCGCTATAGTACCTCAGGATCTTATTCTGGAATCGCTTTCATCAGGACTCTGTCCTGGCATCCAACACGTGACCTATTCAGAGAACAGGATTTTCTAAAAGTTCTTAGAACAGGTTTTTATAAGTTCCCAGAACTTCCCCCTATCGGAGGTTGCGTTTAAGAAAATCAGTCTCACCCTTAATTTATTTTGTCTGTTTGGAATGGCAAATCCACTCACGCTCCCTGACGGTCCGAGAGGGTCCCTTTTCTGCTCCGCTTAGTCGGAGTGTGGGGCTCCCTGCCATGTCTAACGCAACCTCGGTCTCCTCGGGAGCAATCAGCAAGCGGAGTTAGCCATCCCATCCTTGTCGCCAAATTGTCAGATAAATTCTATAGGAAGAGAGACTGCAGATTCTTTCAAACAACAATTTTATTCTTAGATTTGCAAAAATGAAGCAATCAACCATCACTAAGAATAGTCAGAGTTGAAAGCTCTACAAACCGAGTTGGCTCTCAGCTTTTATAGGAAAGTCCAACCTCATTGTCTGTGGCAGTTAGCAGATGTGTGCAATCAGGGGTGAGGAACATGGTGTATAAAAGGCGTTTAGTTTGTCTCTGTAGATTAAGATAGCTGACGTTGCCACTATTGTCTGTTCCTTCCTGCATGTTTCCATACAGAGGAGTTCCTACAGATAGTACAAACGGGATGTCACATACTGCAGTCACACCCAGCTCTTATCTGCACGCCCAGACTTATAACTAAGTCCCACAAGACAACAAGCCTGCATCAGGGAAAAAAACCCACTAGCATATAACAATGGACAATTATCTAAGTAAAAACAGCATAGTATGTCTAATTTAGTAATTTTCCACGACAACATTACTATAGTCAGTATGCCAATTGCGCACACTGTCAACTTGAAACATCTGTGGTGTTGTGACAACTGCACATTTTAGTGTTCTTTTATTGTCCCCAGCACAAGTTGCACCTGTGTATTGATCATGCTGTTTAATCAGCTTCTTAATATGCCACACCTATAAAGTGGATGGATTATCTTGGCAAAGGAGAAATACTCACTAACAGAGATGTAAACAAATTTGTGTACAAAATTTGAGAAATACGTTTTTTGTGCGTATGAAAAATCTCTAGGCTCTTTTATTTAATCTCATGAAAAATGGGACCAACACTTTACATTTTGTGTTTTATAACTTTGTTCAGTATATTTTAGAGGGTGAAATTAACAGTTGAGTCTTGTGGAAGATGTTTTACCATATGTAATACTCGAGGAACCTCTGAAAAATATGATTCTGTATTCAGAATAACATAAGTACACTGCTCAAAAAAATAAAGGGAACACTTAAACAACACAATGTAACTCCAAGTCAATCACACTTCTGTGAAATCAAACTGTCCACTTAGGAAGCAACACTGATTGACAATAAATTTCACATGCTGTTGTGCAAATGGAATAGACAAAAGGTGGAAATTATAGGCAATTAGCAAGACACCCCCAATAAAGGAGTGATTCTGCAGGTGGTGACCACAGACCACTTCTCAGTTCCTATGCTTCCTGGCTGATGTTTTGGTCACTTTTGAATGCTGGCGGTGCTCTCACTCTAGTGGTAGCATGAGACGGAGTCTACAACCCACACAAGTGGCTCAGGTAGTGCAGTTCATCCAGGATGGCACATCAATGCGAGCTGTGGCAAAAAGGTTTGCTGTGTCTGTCAGCGTAGTGTCCAGAGCATGGAGGCGCTACCAGGAGACAGGCCAGTACATCAGGAGACGTGGAGGAGGCCGTAGGAGGGCAACAACCCAGCAGCAGGACCGCTACCTCCGCCTTTGAGCAGGAGGAGCAATGCCAAAGCCCTGCAAAATGACCTCCAGCAGGCCACAAATGTGCTTGTGTCAGCATATAGTCTCACAAGGGCTCTGAGGATCTCATCTCGGTACCTAATGGCAGTCAGGCTACCTCTGGCGAGCACATGGAGGGCTGTGCGGCCCCACAAAGAAATGCCACCCCACACCATGACTGACCCACAGCCAAACCGGTCATGCTGGAGGATGTTGCAGGCAGCAGAACGTTCTCCACGTCGTCTCCAGACTCTGTCACGTCTGTCACATGTGCTCAGTGTGAACCTGCTTTCATCTGTGAAGAGCACAGGGCGCCAGTGGCGAATTTGCCAATCTTGGTGTTCTCTGGCAAATGCCAAACGTCCTGCACGGTGTTGGGCTGTAAGCACAACTCCCACCTGTGGACGTCGGGCCCTCATACCACCCTCATGGAGTCTGTTTCTGACCGTTTGAGCAGACACATGCACATTTGTGGCATGCTGGAGGTCATTTTGCAGGGCGCTGGCAGTGCACCTCCTTGCACAAAGGCGGAGGTAGCGGTCCTGCTGCTGGGTTGTTGCCCTCCTACGGCCTCCTCCACGTCTCCTGATGTACTGGCCTGTCTCCTGGTAGCGCCTCCATGCTCTGGACACTACGCTGACAGACACAGCAAACCTTTTTGCCACAGCTCGCATTGATGTGCCATCCTGGATGAACTGCACTACCTGAGCCACTTGTGTGGGTTGTAGACTCCGTCTCATGCTACCACTAGAGTGAGAGCACCGCCAGCATTCAAAAGTGACCAATACATCAGCCAGGAAGCATAGGAACTGAGAAGTGGTCTGTGATCACCACCTGCAGAATCACTCCTTTTTTGGGGGTGTCTTGCTAATTGCCTATAATTTCCATCTTTTGTCTATTCCATTTGCACAACAGCATGTGAAATTTATTTTCAATCAGTGTTGCTTCCTAAGTGTACAGTTTGATTTCACAGAAGTGTGATTGACTTGGAGTTACATTGTGTTGTTTAAATGTTCCCTTTATTTTTTTGAGCAGTGTATATTTAGAGTATTATCCCATAAAGGGTCATCCGAACATGAAGAATGAGGTTCCTCATTTGTTTTTAGACAGCTGAGGTCTGGTGGATCAATTTCAGTTCCAACTTGGTTGAATTTCTCTGAAGCTCTGTGGTGACATAGATAATAAGTTTTTCTGTGGAATCTTTGGTCACTCAGCTTCCCACTTCCCACATGTACATTACCCCACACCAATACTAGCGTTGTCCCAGATCTTTACTGTATGTGCTTTAGCCCAAGTCTTCTAAAAAAAACATTATTCCTACAGACCTGGGACCAGGCTACTACTGTTACTATTTGACTATCCATTAGCTCTAATAAGCACTGTCTCGCCCCTGGTCTTTGTTTTATGTTTGTTCCTCTCAGTGAATGATGCTAAGGGGAAGCAGAAGGTTCTGTGTTCCAACCAAAAGCTGAAGTTTAATCCCACCGAGCTCATCCTTTACTGCAAGGATTTCCGAATCATCAGGTTCCGCTTTGACGAGGCTGGGCCCCAGAGCGCCAAGAAGGTTTGTGATATAAGCTTTCTGAACAAAATGGACACTGTTGATGTATGAACACTATATAAATTGACATGGTGTTGACTCTTGAATTGAACCTGAGGCTAAATACCAGCCATCTAGCATGGTAATCCTCCAACTCAACTCTGCCTCACCACTACAGTGGATTCGTTTCTAAGAGGATTTCACTGGTAATTCACTGTGGAATGGAATGCCTCTGCTGTCAGTATAGCTGTTCCTTAAAAAATATATATTTAAAAAAATAATCTCTTGTTAGTCTACATGATTATCAGAGTTCAATCCCATTATGTGAGTATGAGAGCAAACATGCTGGCAATGACACTAGATAATCCTTTATTTTGGATGAGTAAAAATGCCATGTAGCATGTCCTCTCCCAGAAAACCAAGCAGCTGTATGTGTATGGTAACACCATTGACAAACACACTGAGGCGGCTTTTGGAGAGCGTCTCCTTGGAGCCTTCTGGGGCCATGTAGGCTGCCCTGTATCCTCCTCTCTCTCTTTCCTCCCCACCCCTCTTCTCCCTTCTCTACCCCACTTCTCCTTTCTCCTCTCCACTTCTCTCCACCCTGTTGAGCTGCTCTCTGATGAGGGGATTAGAGTCTGTCTCCCTGGTCTGTGTTTCTTTCATCCTCCCATCTGGCTGGCTGAGAGCCTGAGATTGGCCAGAATTAGCTCAGCCTGACTCAGGAGTCAGGGTGGCATTGTCAGCATGTTGTTATTATCAGCATGTATTGCTTTACATTTGTATTGCTTTTTTATGGTACTTTCCTTTTTTTTCTTTTTTCCAAGTAAGAAAAGGAAGTCAATGAGATTATGCTTAGATGTGTACAGGATGACTTGATACACATGTCACGGAGTGCTGCACAACAGCTGTTGTTGCTAGGCAACCTATGTAATAACGAGTGTCAAATGAACATTTCACATTGACTCTGACTCATCTCTCTGAGCGAGTGGTGGATTATAGTCACAGATGTATCATGTCTTTAGAGTGGAACCAAAGCACTGCTCAAAGGGCCCCAGGACCGCATGTGAAGCATTGTGGGAGAGGTGTGTTGGTTTGTTTTACTCACTGGTTTGTTTTACTCACTGCTTGTTTTTGTTTGGTGTTTAACAACGACTTCCCTAATTTCTGACAGCAAAGCCAACAAACTAACAGGCCTGGTAAGAGCGTTCATCTGGAGTTACTGAGCCCTGTGGGCCTGTTGAGCTCATGCTGGACAATGTGAGGCTGTGTGCAGGGAGAAGGGAGCCGGGTAGGAGGGAGAAGGAGCCACCCTGTGTATAACCTGCAAGCTCCTTGGAACATGTGAAGCCTGGATAGAGGCGTTTTTAAAGTCACCACAAAAAACAACCAGGGAACAAAACATCCTTTCAGCCCTCTAGTTTCTGATCACTCTGCAAACACAGATGCTGTTGCACCCCGGGTTCTGGTCCAAGGTCTCAGAAGCCAGGGGGCTGCAAGTTAATTCTAATGTGTTATGTGGAGGAAGGCCTCCAAGAGTTCTTAGCAGCAGCCCTGAGACCTCTGCATGGCCGTGGCAGGGAGACCGCAGACCTCATATCTTCCAGACAGCCTGCGTCTATGTACACACGTGACCTTAGATCTCCAGCCAGAGCGCATGGTGCATGCCACATGGGAGCAGTTTGTCAGAGAAGGGCAGAGCTAGCGCTTGAAGCGCCTCAACACACACCTGAAAGATATTGAACTAAGAAGTAACTATCAACATTACTTGGCTACTCTACCTTCCAGGGAGGGGAACCCATGACAATTTGATTTGTTGTGTCTTGGGCACTGTTATGACAGCTGTTTTAAAGTCCAATGCTAACTCCTGGTTGTTTCTGATTACACATGGTGTTTTTTATGAATGGGTGTTTCCGCTGTAAGTATTGGAATGGTACGGAGTGGGATTTACTGCACTCCCTGTGCCTATTTCTATATGGGGACACACAGTGTAATTACTGTGGGGAGCTAAACCAGGGCTCGGTCCTTGTTTTTCTTTGTGACATATGGAATGAAGCCATTCTATAATAGCTTATTATACCGAAGGAAATTACAGAGTTGGGAGCAGTCTCTCTCAAATACACCAGGAGACGCTTGTGCGCGCACACACACATACATGAACACAAAAGTTCCTTCCTTGCGTCCTGTGTTTTGGTTGCAGCTCCTCCAATGACTGGACAGCATTATGTAATTCTATGCCGCTGCCTGATGGAAAGCTCCAAACGCCAGACTCAGCCCTCTATCCCAATAGTAATAGGCGTTCTACTAAGGTTTGCGTTCCTAGGTTTCACTTAAATGAGATCCTGGCTGCCACGCTTAAGTCTGAATTCTTTGAGCAACTTAGCTACCCAGATAGTCCCAAGGCACACTTACACTTACATGATTATGTTTCAATGGTTGAAGTCTTTCAAATGTTTGCCCTTGCTTTTCAACGTTTGCCTTTCATTAGAAATAGTGAGACATACATTTTATGTCTTCGTCACTCTTAAAATGAAATGCATCATGTGGTGAAATTACTTGTATATTTATGGTCAAATTCAAGGTTGACAATCTATTTTACTCTTCATAGTATTCCTGTGTGAGAGTACTATCTACCCTTCAAGGTGCAGAAAACATGACGTGGTGCCTCAGCTGTTGAGAATGTCTGGGCTAAATAATACCTTCAGCTGTTTAAATGGTGGAATCTTGTAGTAACGGTAGAGGCCCCTTGAAGCGAAGGCACAGCTTGAAGTGTTATTGAAAGTTTCCATGCAGGTTCCTGAGTCTTTAGCCAATAAAAGCATTTCCTCCAAATGAATAACAACAACTCCTGTAAAAGGTGAACAGAAAAAACACTGGCCGTGGTCAGCAGACTCCGAGGCAGCCAGAACGTGCCTCAAAGTGCATTTCAAAGACACAACTCATTGAAAAGGGACCGCACGTCCTATGGAGTCACTGACACCTGTCTCCATTCACAATACAGAATAATCTGGTGTCGCATCTCAAAGATTCTAGAAGACCATCTCCCTTAGATTGTGGTGTTGGGGCCAGGAGTTTTTTCCAGACTCCCTGACCTGACAAGTGGTGCATTTCCATAGTGGATTTACCCCAGTGTTTTACCCAGAAATCTCAGACTTTTCTGTTTCCATCTACAGTTGAAGTTGAAAGTTTACATCAAATCAAATTTATTTAAAATCAAATGTAAGAAGGGCTATATAAATACATCAGCTGATATATCAAAGTGCTGTACAGAAATCCAGCCTAAAACCCCAAACGGCAAGCAATGCAGGTGTAGAAGCACGGTGGCTAGGAAAAACTCCCTAGAAAGGTTAAAACCTAGGAAGAAACCTAGAGAGGAACCAGGCTATGAGGGGTGGCCAGTCCTCTTCTGGCTGTGCCGGTGGAGATTATAACAGAACATGGCCAAGATGTTCATAAATGACCAGCATGGTCAAATAATAGTAATCACAGTGAACAGGTCAGGGTTCCATAGCCGCAGGCAGAACAGTTGAAACTGGAGCAGCAGCACGGCCAGGTGGACTGGGGACAACAAGGAGTCATCATGCCAGGTAGTCCTGAGGCATGGTCCTAGGGCTCAGGTCCGCCGAGAGAAAGAAAGATACATACACTTAGGTTGGAGTCATTAAAACTCGTTTTTCAACCACTACAAATTTCTTGTTAACAAACTATAGTTTTGGCAAGTCGGTTAGGACATCTACTTTGTGCATGACACATGTACTTTTTCCAACAATTGTTTACAGACAGATTATTTCACTTATAATTCACTGTATCACAATTCCAGTGGGTCAGAAGTTTACATGCACTAATTGACTGTGCCTTTAAACAGCTTGGAAAATTCCAGAAAAGGATGTCATGGCTTTAGAAGCTTCTGATAGGCTAATTGACATTATTTGAGTCAATTGGAGGTGTACCTGTGGATGTATTTCAAGGCCTACCTTCAAACTCGGTGCCTCTTTGCTTGACATCATGGGAAAATCAAAAGAAATCAGCCAGGACCTCAGAAAAACATTGGAGACCACAAGTCTGGTTCATCCTTGGGAGCAATTTCCAAATGCCTGAAGGTACCACGTTCATCTGTACAAACAATAGTATGCAAGTATAAACACCATGGGACCATGCAGCCGTCATACTGCTCAGGAAGGAGAGGCGTTCTGTCTCCTAGAACAACCCAGAACAACAGCAAAGGACCTTGTGAAGATGCTGGAGGAAACAGGTACAAAAGTATCTATATCCACAGTAAAACGAGTCCTATATCAACATAACCTGAAAGGCCGCTCAACAAGGAAGAAACCACTGCTCCAAAACCGCCATTAAAAAAAGCCAGACTACGGTTTGCAACTGCACATGGGGACAAAGATCGTAGTTTTGGGAGAAATGTCAGGAAGTTAAAGCTTGGTTGCAAATGCATCCTTAAGCATACTTCCACAACTTTGGAAGTATGCTTAAGGACAATGAAGTCAAGGTATTGGAGTGGCCATCACAAAGCCCTGACCTCAATTCTACAGAAAATTTGTGGCCAGAACTGGTAAAGCGCGTGCAAGCAAGGAGGCCGACAAACCTGACTCAGTATAACCAGCTCTGTCAGGAGGAATGGGCCAACCTTCACTCAACTTATTGTGGGAAGCTTGTGGAAGGCTATCCAAAATGTTTAACAATTTTAAAGGCGCTATTGCGCCTTATCCACACTGTCTGCGCGGGTGGACCATTTCAGTTTGTCCGTGATTTGTATGCAGAGAAGTCTAAAACGTTCCACCTTCTCCACTGCTGTCACTTCGATGTGGATAGGGGGGTGTTCCCTCTGCTGTTTCCTGAAGTCCACGATCATCTCGTTTGTTTTGTTTACATTGAGTGAGAGGTTGTTTTCCTGACATCACACTCCGAGTGCCCTCACCACCTCCCTGTAGGTTGTCTCGTCGTTGTTGGTAATCAAGCCTACTTCTGTTGTCTGCAAACTTGATGATTGAGTTGGAGGTGTGCATCGCCACGCAGTCATGTGTGAACAGGGAGTACAGGAGGGGGTTGAGCATGTGCGGCCCCAGTGTTGAGGGTCAGCGAAGTGGAGATGTTTCCTACCTTCACCACCTGGTGGCGGCCCGTCAGTCATGGACCCAATTGTACAGGGCGGGGTTGAGACCCAGGGCCTCCAGCTTGATGATGAGTTTGGAGGGTATTATGGTGTTGAATGCAGAGCTGTGGTCAATGAACAGCATTCTTACATAGGTATTCCTTTTGTCCAGATGGGATAGGGCAGTGTGATGGCGATTGTGTCGTCTGTGGACCTGTTGGGGCGATCTGAAGTGGGTCTAGGTTGACAGGTAAGGTGGAGATGATATGGTCCTTGACTAGTCTCTCAAAGCACTTCATGATGAGAGAGGTGAGTGCTACGTGGAGGTAGTCATTTAGTTCAGTCTTTGCCTTCTTGGGTACAGGAACAATGGTAGCCATCTTGAAGCATGTGGGGACAACAGACAGTAGGGAGTGATTGAATATGTCCGTAAACACACCAGCCAGCTGGTCTGCGCATGCTCTGAGGACACGGCTAGTGATGTCGTCTGGGCCAGCAGCCTTGCGAGGGTTACACGTTTAAATGTTTTACTCGCATCGTCCACAGAGAAGAGGGAGGGGGGGGGGGGCGCAGTCTTTGTTAGCAGGCCACGCCGGTGGCACTGTTATCCTCAAACCGGGCACAGAAGGTGTTTAGTTTGTCTGGAAGTGTAACCTTGGTGTCTGTGATTTCCTGTAGACTGCCACATTCATTGAATCAAATGGCTCATTCATCACAAAGCCCACTGATACTGCCAACTTATTTAATGACTTTTTCATTGGCAACATAAGCAAACTTAGGGGTGACATGCCAGGAACAAACGCTGACACTACACATCCAAGTATATCAGACCAAATTATGAAAGACAAGAATTGTACTTTTTGAATTCTGTAAAGTCAGTGTGGAAGAGGTGAAAAAATTGTCTTTCAACAATGACAAGCCACCGGGGTCTGACAATCTGGATGGACAATTACTGAGGATAATAGCAGAAAATATTGCCACTCCTATTTGCCACATCTTCAATTTAAGCTTACTAGAAAGTGTGTGCCCTCACGCCTGGAGGGAAGCTAAAGTCATTCCACTACCCAAGAATAGGAAAGCCCCCTTTACTGCCTCAAATAGAAGCCCAATCAGCCTGTTACCAACCCTTAGTCAACTTCTGCAAAAAATTGTGTTTGACCAGATACAATGCTATTTCACAGTAAACAAATTGACAATGGAATTTCAGCACGCTTATAGGGAAGGAGCACAGCACTTACACAAATGACTGATGACTGGCTGAGAGAAACTGATGACAAAATGATTGGGGGGGCTGTCTTGTTAGTGCAGCATTTGACATTATTGATCATATTCTGCTGCTGGAGAAACGTATGTGTTATGGCTTTACACCCCCTGCTATAATGTGGATAAAGAGTTACTTGTCTAACAGAACACAGAGGGTGTTCTTTAATGGAAGCCTCTCAAACATAATCCAGTTAGAATCAGGAATTCCCCTGCTGTTTATGCCCCTTGGTTTTTTAAATTTTTACTAATGACATGCCACTGACTTTGAGTAAAGCCAGAGTGTCTATGTATGAGGATGTCTCAACACTATACACATCAGCTACTACAGAGTCTATGTATGAGGATGTCTCAACACTTAACAAAGAGCTGCAGTTAGTTTGAGTGGGTGAAAAGGAATAAGTTAGCCTAAAAGCATTGTATTTGAAACAAAACACTCACTAAACCCTAAACCTCAACTAAGTCTTGTAATAAATAATGTGGAAATTGAGCAAGTTGAGATGACTAAACTGCTTGGAGTAACCCTAGATTGTAAACTATCATGGTCAAAACATATTGATGCAGTAGTAGCAAAGATGGGGAGAAGTCTGTCCAAAATAAAGCGTTCTCTGCCTTCTTAACACTATCAACAAGGCAGGTCCTACAGGCCCTAGTTTTGTCACACCTTGAGTCGTGTGGTCAGGTGCCTGAAAAAAGGACTGAGGAAAATTAAAATTGGCTCAGAACAGGGCAGCACGGCTGGACCTTGGATGTACACAGAGTGACAGAGAGCTAATATGCATGTCAATCTCTCCTGGCTCAAAGTGGAGGAGAGATTGACTTCATCACTACTTTTATTTATGAGAGGTATTGACATGTTGAATGCACTGAGCTGTCTGTCTAAAGTACAGGGAAACAGCTCAGAGACCCATGCATACCCCACAAGACATGCCACAAGAGGTCTCTTCACAGTCCAGAACAGACTATGGGAAGGCACACAGTACTACAGAGAGCCATGACAACATGGAGCTCTATTCCACATCAAGTAACTGATGCAAGCAGTAAAATGTTGGTTTTAAAAAACAGATTTAAAAAAAAACATATGTAACAGCGGGGACTGTGAAGCAACACAAACATTGGCACAGACGCATGCATACACACACATGAAAACATACATTGATTTAGTACTGTAGATATGTGGTGGAGTAGGGGCCTGAGGGCACACAGTGTGTTGTGAATGTATTGTAATGTTTTTTTTAAATTGCATAAACTGCCTTAATTTTGCTGGACCCCAGGAAGAGTAGCTGCTGCCAAAGCAGAAGCTAATGGGGATCCATAATAAATACAAATACATAAGTCTCGTGTCTGAGCCGTTGAATTGCGATTCCACCTTGTCCCTGTACTCGCGTGTCGCTTGTTTGATTGTTTTGATTCTTCAGAGGTTGTTTATTCTGCTCTTCACAAGTCCTCACTGCCAGCCCTAGCTATGGAAACAAGTTTCCTCGTATAATATAAAGGTGTATACAATGGTGTTACAGTCAAAAAGCAGCAAAGGAAAACTTCCAGGCTCGTATAACTAGGCCCTACAGTGCATTCGGAAAGTATTCAGACCCCTTGACTTTTTCTACATTTTGTTACGTTACAGCCTTATTCTAAAATGGATTAAATCGTTTTTTTCCCCTCATTAATCTACACACTATACCCCATAATGACAAAGCAAAAACAGGTTTTTAGAAATCTTTACAAATGTATTAAAAATAAATCTATTTCTGTTATTTTTATTTTTTATAAATTTGCAAAGAAATCGAAACCTGTTTTCGCTTTGTCATTGAGGTTTGTGTGTAGATTGCTGAGGGATAACCTTCATTTTTTCATTTTAGAATAAGGCTGTAGCGTAAAAAAAATGTGGAAAAAGTCAAGGGGTCTGAATACTTTCCGAAGACACTGTACTGTATATTTGCCTGGACCTGTTCAGTTCCTTCCTTTTGAAGTCATGTGTTTGCCCCACCCTGTGATTTTAAGGTTTGTCTGGCCATCGCTCACTACTCCCAGCCCGCTGATCCCCAGCTGCTGTTTGGCTTCGAGTACGTAGGGAAGCAATACTATGGATCCTTGGGTAGGTATACAGTACATTGCTTAATCATCTGGTTCTGAGTGAAAAGGCTTTGACACACCCTTATTCCCTGTGGTCTGCCAAACTGTTCTAGCTATCAATAGCATCCCCACTGTACATGACATGTGAGGAACCTAAAGGAAAACATGCTGAATACACTGTTAA
Source organism: Salvelinus fontinalis (assembly GCF_029448725.1). Taxonomy (NCBI): domain Eukaryota; kingdom Metazoa; phylum Chordata; class Actinopteri; order Salmoniformes; family Salmonidae; genus Salvelinus; species Salvelinus fontinalis. Next base: position 21,849,404 of record NC_074699.1, read on the forward strand.
CAGAACAATGTGATCAATTGAGTTTTGTTGGAACACCGGGGCATTGGTTGTATCAAATGTGGCTCTTCAATAAAGAACATATATTTACAGTTGCAATGTTTGAGTTGAACGAAACACAGCAAGTAGGTGTGTGTCTTTAATTAGCAAGCGCTCATTGCTACATGTTCAGGGGAGCGAGTTAATGGAGTAGATCCCGGAGGAGGACTGCAGATGCCCCTGTTTGACCGGCCTTCTGAATGGGACAGAGAGATCAAGAGAACGGGTGCAGCGGAGTGGAGGGTGTGCTCCATCAACGAGGGCTACGTCGTCTCACCCAGGTGGGGCCCACATAGTTTAGGGGAGTGAGGAGGGAGGGCTACTGGAGGCCTGAGCTCATTTTATAAATGACAGCATGGATTATTACCAGATTTGGATTATGATTAACGTAGCTCATTAGTGTCCTAATCCTCATCAGGCAGAACTGTAGTACTTTATGTAACACACTTAGGTAATGGCTTACATTGACACTTAATGTAATAGAATCTTTGTTGAGATGGAAATGTAGTAATTGCTTCACTTGCTGCCACAGATTTTGAGTTATTTCTTTTCATATTGTGGTGAACCATTCAGAATCTGCTGTGGCTAATATGGCGCCTGACTCAGTGGCATCAAATGTTAAGCTCTTGCTGTTTGGAGCATCTATGTAATGCATATTTCCCTCTTATCTTTCTCTATCCAGTCTCCCAGAGTACTTTGTGGTCCCAGTGTCCCTGGCGGATCAAGACCTGAAGCAGTACTTGTGTTTTTTCACTGCTCACCGCATCCCTGTGAGTGGCCAGGCTCTCATCTCAAAAAACAACAGCTTTTGCTTAATAAAAGCCTTTCTCGCTGTTTTAGACAGAATTCCCTCGACAGACTGTTTCTGTCAAGCATTAATGACGCCAATTTGTTAAGTGCTTTGAGAGGAGTGACTGCATTTGAGTGTAAGTGAGAGAACGAGGGAGGCTGTTTGTGTGTGACTGCTGAACCATGACAAGGTGGTGTTTTTCCCTTAGTTGTGGTGCTGGAATCACCCCAACGGCAGTGCCCTGGTGCGCATGGCCAGCATCAGTGACCCACTGCAGCAGAGGAAGCTGGACCAGAGGTACATTAAGACTGAATAGAATATTAATGAAAACATTTTATTTGTTGTTTTCATATTGTTCACTACAACCATCTGTTTTCAATTTCCTTTCAAATTGTGTGATTGTCATGTCAGCACTGTGATTTGCTATTTTGGCATAATTGACAAGTGAGATTGGCAAACTATTCTGTCCAGACTCGCAGTACCAAAGAGAAGTAAATAAACTGCTTGTCAAATAAGCAGTGCCGTTAAGACCATTTCCAACAGTCTTTTCCTGCTCTGTGCTGGGGTAGGATCTGTAGTGCCATAACAAAGAGCCACCCACAGCGCAGTGACGTCCTCAAGTCCGACCTGGACAAGAACCTGCCCAACATCCAGGACATCCAGGCTGCCTTTGTCAAAGTGCGGCAGATCTGTGTCATCGGTAAGTTGGAGGAATTGAAATCAATCAAATTAATGTTGTGATCTATTTGTTTATGAAGGCACTTTGTTGTTCTTAGGCTTTTATTGCTGCTCTTAGGCATTCTGAAAGCGCCTGGGATATTTAACTGTTTGTTTGTGTGCAGAGCCCTTTGAGGAGTCTGAGGAGAAGTGGCTGTCGTCCATGGAAAGCTCTCGATGGCTGGAGTATGTCAGGTATGTACAAATACTGAGACACCACTGGCTCAGCAGGTTGGCTCACCTTGCTGTTTGCACTGGCATTGCCGCTGTCCTGTCCTGCATGAAGTTTCATTTAGAAAAGTACTAGCATTGACAAACGCTCCAGCTGGTTCTCTCTACCATCTAGTATATATATATTAGTCCTTTTATTTCCACTTTTTAAAGGTGGTAATATTTACGGCGCAAGTACAGGATCATTTTGGTTGGACTGAATTTTTGGTCAGATTTAAAGAATGTCATACTTAAGATGTATGCGTAAATGTTACATATTTTTACCTAGAGTAAAGTCAACTGTATCCTTTCATATTCCTGGCTCTAGGGCCTTCCTGAAGCATTCAGCCGAGGTAGTCTACTTGCTGGAGGGAAAACATGTGTCTGTCATTCTGCAAGGTAAAGAAATACATGGTTTTGTCCTTTAGTTGTCTGTCTCTCTGTATGTTTCCTGTCTGTGTGTGTCTTGTCGGTCTTACTACCTGTATTTCTCTCTTCTTTTCTGTCTCTCTTCTCCCTCCAGAGGAAGAAGACAGGGACCTGAGCTGTGTGGTGTCCTCTCTGGTACAACTGATGCTGGACCCTCACTTCCGTAGCCTCACTGGCTTCCAGAGCCTGGTGCAGAAGGAGTGGGTGATGGCTGGCCATCGCTTCCTCGACCGGTGCAACCATTTGAAGAAGAATGACAAAGAGGAGGTAGGCTCTGTCTATTTGCATACTTGAAATGGAGCTTGACATGGAGTTGTACTTTGAAATGTTGTCATAGTTTTGTGCCCAGTGATTTGAATAATTTATAATTTTAGTCATTTAGCAAACACTCTTAACCTTAATTGCTCCTGTAAGTCGCACTGAATCGCCTTGCCTGAGTCGCCTTGCTCAAGGGCACATCAACATATTGTTCACCTAGTTGGCTCAGGGAGTCAAACCAGCAACCTTTCGATTACTGGCCAAACGCTTTTAATCGCTAGACTACCTGCCGCCCTTAATCACAATATTCTTTACCTTTCCCGCTCTTCCTCTCCTCCCATCCCCTCAGTCTCCTCTGTTTCAGCTGTTCCTGGACTGTGTGTGGCAGATTATAAATCAGTACCCAGCAGCCTTTGAGTTCACTGAGACCTACCTGACTGTGCTCAGTGACAGCATGTGGATCCCTGTCTTCAGCACCTTCCTCTTCAACTGTCCCCAGCAGCGCACTGAGAACAGCATGGTGAGGAGCTCACACACACACACACACACACACACACACACACACACACACACACACACACACACACACACACACACACACACACACACACACACACAAAGAGACAAAAAGTTCCCCCTCAACCCTCACAACATAGTTGCGGTTGTATTGATCTCCGTCTACGCACCTCTAATATGATACAGCTCAGAACTGTGTGCAGCTGTGAGAAGTATTAGTAACCTTACCTGTCCTCCTCCACAGTACTTTGCTCAGAGTAAGTGCATCTCTGTGGGGGAGGAGAAGGCCCTGCGTTTCCCCCCTGTCTGGGACTGGTCACAGCAGTTCACCCCCAAAGACCAGGCCCTTTTCAACAACCCCATGTATGTTGGCAAAGGTGCCACCTGTGTTCAGAACGGAGCAGTGAAGTCCTTCAGACGCACTAAGGTCAGTTTGCTCTCTTTGTTTGAGAATGCAAATGAATACAATGAGAGTTCTCAACCACCCCTTAACAGGATAAGTACATTTCAATTCTAGATGGGTAAATTAGGGAGCTTTGCAAGAAAAGCTATGCAAGACTATCCAGGGACAGTCCCAGATGCCTGGAAATAACCTGAATTCATGAAGCTCAAAATGTCATGTTCCTCAAAGTAAAATCAACACCATCTACATGCATGTACATTCTAAATTAAATAACTTGCAAATGAGTATGTTCCTTTCTCTTCCAGAAAAACTACAGTTCTACACTCCGAGGGATGCCCTCTTCCCTGAGGAACATCCTGATGGACGGCCATGACAGCCTCACCCTGACCAGACGGAACTCCCTCGTGTCGCGGCTCAAACCAGACTTCTCCCAGATCAGAGAGGTGGTGGAGAGCCCAACAGAGCGCTTCTTCAGGGACTGGGTCTCCCGGCCCGCAGACCTACAGGGGATGCTCATCCCCCAGCTCCTGCCTTCACACCTGGCCCTGTGGAGGCTCTACTTCCTGCGCTGGGTCCCTGAAGCCAGCATCCCCAAGGGCGGCCCTGTAACCGCATACCACAAGCTCTCCCAACTGGCTGATGAGGTAGAGAAGCTGCAGAGCCAGCTACGCCAGTACAAGGGGGCGACTCCGGCCAGCACCCCGACCTCCAACCCCAGCGCCCCCCCATCAGACCACAGCAGGATGTACTTTAAGGCCGGTTCCACCCACGAGCCCTCTTCAACTCCAGAGTACCTCAGCTCCTCCTTCCCCTTCTCTCCCGTGGGGAACATGTGCCGCCGCAGCATCCTGGGCACTCCTCTCAGCAAGTTCCTGAACGGGGCAAAGATATGGCTCTCCACTGAAACTCTGGCCAATGAGGCACTCTGAGGTCCCGTGGCTAAAGTTCTCACTCAAATCAGTGCTTTTAGTCCAGAAGGGATGTCCTATCATGCTAGAGGCTGGAGGCTAGCTCAGTTTAATGTGATGTGACTGTTTGTTTTTGCACAAGAGGATTCATCTTTGCTTAAATCGCACATTTCTTCAGGGTTTTGCCAGGGTTGCTCTCTGTAGGAAGTCAATTTTCATTTCCATTTTCAAGTTTTAGATTCAGTTGAGTACGTAGAAGAATGTTAGTGGAATATGATTTTGTAGTGACATGGATGAAGCGCTGATGACACTTTGCGACGGAAAAAGGGAGCTATGAGGAGGAGTTAAATCTGTGGTAGACACTTATCGCTTTATTTGTATCACTTAATATAGTTTAGTATTTCTAGAGACCTTCTGGTAAGGTACTGCATTAATTCTAGAATGAATATTAACCAAATCATGAATCGTGAAAGGAGAAGGACAGACGAGGCTATTTACTATTAGGCCTTCTTGCAGGAAATGATCATCAATCACGTAACACACCAATAAAATGCCAGGGAACTGGCACTGGAAAATGCCTTCACCGTTTGAGACAAGAAATTTGTGGACATTCATCAATCAACTTTTTCCTTGATGGCTTTGGCATTGAAATGCATCAGTATCTGGACATGTATGATTTGGAGCTGTGGGCAGTAAAGAACTGCTGGGCATGCTGGATACCTGTCTTATCATTACTGTACACCTGCATAGCCTGAACTGATGCTGCTAATGGCTGGACGTCTCCTGAACTGATGCTCAGACAATCAGCATGTCTATTCACCATAGTCAGGTGATGTGTTTCAGAGTGGGTTTTAAGTGGAGACATGTAAACAGTTGGAATCTGTTTTCTCTAATGAGCCCTCGTTGCTCCTTCACCTGATATTAACAAGACAAATCCCAAATAAGAAGTGAAGCTGTATGAAATAACTACTGGTAATGGTAAATTGACAAATAATATACTGTTTTTATTGCTATTCTAATTATGGTACTTACTGTTTTTTAGCCCCTACTTCTAGTTTATATACCATGAATGCACAGCCCTTGTTTTAGTTTACCACTAATTCACACCATTGGTGCACTCAGCACTGGTATTGTATAACAATTGTGCTCTTCATTTGACACAATTTGATATTGATCAACAGTGCACATATTTATTCAGTTATGCAAATGTTCTAAAATAGGGATGTAGGAAATTCTCAGTGCCTTTTTAGATGGAAATGTGGGTTTACTTACTGTGTTCAATGTACCGGTTCACTTCTATCACTTATTCTACTATGCATGTTGTTACATCCAGAGTAATGACATCAGGAGAGACGGAGTACTTCAAAAGCTGCATCTGGAAGCCAAATTGAAGTGCTTGATCTGAAATAACACCATGTTGGGATTAATGTTATGTTTTACCTTTGCTCTGTGGAGTGAGTGTCACTGTGTTAGATCAAGTTTGGAGATACACATTTATGGCATTGCAGAGCACTTGTTGGACAATTGAGTGGTCTGTAGTGCAATGTTGACCCTCTCCCCCCTTAAAAAGCACTGTCAATACTCTGACCACAGGGGATCACAGCTGTAAGGCAAAATGTCAATGTAAAGGAATTTAGAGCAAATAAAAATGTCAAATGTCTGAAGTTTTTTTTTTTTTTGTTATTGGGGGGGTAGATATTTGTGAATATTCTTCTACTCGGTATTTCAGACACCCAATAAGGTGGCTGCAATGCTTGTGTCTGGATTGGAAAGCTGTCAAAATGAGACGATTAGCAATGTCTGCAACACAGATTTATAAGGGAAACTGAAGATATTTCACATGATATTCAAATTAAAATATTAACCATGCTATATGCAGGTCTGATATTAGTCAAATCAGGTCATACTACAGTCAGTGTATGTATAATAAAATGCAAAGCTACTGTACACACTAACTCAAATCAATAAGGCAGCGTAGCCTAGTGGTTAGAGCGTTGGACTAGTAACCGGAAGGTTGCAAGTTCAAATCCCCGAACTGACAAGGTACAAATCTGTCGTTCTGCCCCTGAACAGGCAGTTAACCCACTGTTCCTAGGCCGTCATTGAAAATAAGAATTTGTTCTTAACTGACTTGCCTAGTTAAATAAAGGTAGAAAAAAAAAAAAAAAAAAAGGCCACCAGCACCCCCTGCTGTAATACTGGAGCATCAACCGGGAAAATTGCAAAAACAACACGTCACAATAACATGCCGGTACTGTAAATCTGAGAAAGTACTGCATTTGTAATTCAAGAACCTCCTAAAGTATCCCAATGAGAGACCCATAATGTGCTAAAATACTACTTGTTTTCATTGCCTAAGGATTGCCATTTAAAGAGGAACAAGGCAATGTGTGTTCCCGAAGGGAAATGGATAATTCCCTAATTTGTGCATACAGACATTCGGGGGAAAATGGCAATTCAAGTATTCCTAGCAGAAGGTAAACGTGTGTATGTTTTTTATTGGCCATGAAGCTCAATTTTATGAAAATTATAGGATTTATATGCCTCAAAATCATCCAGGAAATTGAATTTACTATGTGTGACGTCATCTAGGAGCGCCACTGGGTTTTCGTCTGCTGGCCTCCGAAATGGGCTCGACTAATCAGCCCTGATTTCATCCACATTTCCTTATCATATTAACTGTTCCGAAAGCGTAAGGCAGTCGAGGCATATCCACAATGACATTTGGAGGTAAGTGCACGAGAAGACAGGAAGTTGTGGCGTTTGGAGATACTATATTTGACCGATAATAACATGATAAATGGCTATTCTGCTAGCTAGCCATTACTAGTGTTCGCTGATGTCCAGCCATACATTCTGACGTTGCCTGGCCTTCTCACTTCACTATTATTTTCATCCCACGAAAGTTAACTTTTTTAACTAAGCCAACAACAGTATGTAATTGTCATCTAATTATTTGATCATGTTTTGTAGCCAGTATTAGTATTCTCACTCTTGTTTGAATGACATGAGGAAACACCCAACTAGATTGCTATTTTTGACTCCCATCCCAACTCAAATTTCAGTTTTAGCCAGAGAACTAGCAAGAGAGCTTAATCAATTTGATATCAGATGTGGAAATGTTTCTAAGATATAGTGCAGTTTGTCCAATGTTCTACGTTTAGAATAACAAAAACATGATCTATGCCTAGAGAGCATGGCTCCTATTCAAAGAAGATGAAAACAGCATCTTTCACCAAGTAGGCCTACTGTAGCGAATAACGCACATTTCTTTATGGACATGCCAAAAATAGGCTATATTCTTAGGAAATGTTAGCACTATATTTATGAAAATATCAAGCACCCTGCTGTCTTTTGCTCCTCTGCACGTAGAAAGTGAGGCATGTGATGTGAATGGGTAATTTAAGACGTTTATATAAGCTTTTATAAAGAATGGGAGGATATGTGTGGGTGGAAGAGGGTTTGTTGTGTAGGTGTTTGTGCATGCCTGGGTGTTTTAACAGTGTCAAATCTGTCTTCACCCTTACCCTTCCCTCCCTTGGCTTCCCACTAATAATCCAATTGACTGTGGAGAAAATACACAGCAGTGTCATGGGACGAGGCAATATAATTAGGCAAGCTGAAAAAAAGGGTTCTGAATAATCTGGAAGCATTTCTGGTTGCAGCAGCTGAGGTGTAGAGAAGTCTCTCCATTACTCTTTTACTCACTCTCCCTATCTCTCGTGTGCTGTGATTCACTATGCCATACAGTTCAGCAAGTAACAACTTGTTGCCATGGGGAGAAAGCAATATTGCACAGACCATAAAATGAGCTGAAGTGTGTGCCTAATCTTTATGGTACTGTTGGTTTTCTAACCTCCTGTCATCACACGGCGGCCTAATTATTCAAGGAAATAATATCCAGAGTTAAAAGCTGCAATATGTAACTTTTTTGGGCGACCTGACCATATTCACATAGAAGTGTGATATAGATTTGTCATTCTCATTGAAAGCAAGTCTAAGAAGCGGTAGATGTGTTCTATGTGCGCTATTTCTAGTCAAATCAAATTTTATTGGTCACACATACATGGTTAGCAGATGTTATTGCAAGTATAGAGAAATGCTTGTAGTGCTTATTCGTCCCTAAAGTTTTGTTTTTGCATCTTTTACTTTTGGTTATAAAAACTATACTTCAAAGCGGTTAGAAGATATAGTGATTCTCTAAACTATACTTGCTTGTTATGTCACCAAACGGAAATCAGGTGAACTATTATAATTTTAGCAACCAGGAAGTGGCGGCGCAATTTCTGCATGGTGCATCTTTAACTGAAATTCAGTTTCTTTGGTTTGTTTGTGTCCATCATTTTGTGGATCTCCTGTGCCTAGGTCTGGAAACACAAGTTTCCTTTCGTCTACAATCTCTCTCAAACATCTTGGCACTCTAAGCCTGGCTTGTGACGTGGGTCCAGTATGTATCGATGTAGTATGTTAAGGTGAATCCTTGGGGTCGTCTTACGGCTGGTCACACAGTCTTTCTCTGTGTTTCAAGGTGAGGCGGTGGACGAGGTCAGCTTCAGGTTCTCAGAGCTGGTTCCTGTGGTGCTAACTGCCTGGCCAACAGGCTCCACTCCCCGTGCTGCACAATAAAGAGCCTTTCACGCCCAGACAAGACTACACTGCACCGCCATGAAGCCAGGTCACGAGCGCAATCAGGAGTGCCTGCCTCCCAAGAAGAGGGATCTCAATAACAGCACCAGTAGTAGTAGTGCGGGAGGAGGGGCAGGCAGTGGGGTGGGGGGAGGAGGTGGTGGGGGAGGGGGGGAGGAAGTGTCCTCCACTCAGAGCTCAGGGGTCGGTAGTGACACTCAGGGAGGAGGCACAGCAGAAGAGTGGCTGCGTGCACAGCATGGTCTACACTATGGAGTAGAGAGTGCTGAGGGCCTCCAAGGGCTGCCCGTTGACCAGTACAGCATGCTCTATAGGGTGGCTCTCCCCTCTGTCTCCTACTCCCAGACCAGTCTACACCCAGTGTTAAGCCATATCTCTCCAGCTTACACTGTCCCCTCATCTCTCCTACAGCATCATCCAGGGATCTCCTATCCCCCTCTAGGCTATGCCCAGATCCCCCACTCCTCTTTCCAGTTTGTCTCCCCATACGGTGCAGTCCCTTATGCAGTTCCCCCTGGCTTTGTCCCCAGCTCCCTGATCTCTCCCTCGGGCACCCTCTCCCAGCCCCACCTGGTCCCCTACCAGTCAGTCATCCAGGAGGGGGTGGTCTCCCCTCCTACCCAGGCCCATGTATCTGCCCATGCCTTTGCAAAAATGGGGTCGTCTGGAGGTGTCCCGCTGATGCTGACCTCGGAGCAGGCTGCCCAGCACCAGCAGCACCTGGGCGCGCTGCCCGCCGCAGAGCTCAGTCCTCGGGGAGTGCCAGTCTTTTACCACTCTCAGGGCACCAGGGCTGCGCCTGCCCCCTGGGACCCCTACAGCGGGGAGCAGGAGACAGACAGGGATAGAGAGTTGAATGGAGGGGAGAGGGAGCAGGCAGCCAGGGAGATGCTCCAGGACTCAGTCTACATTGCCAGAAATGCACGGCTGCTGCAGGCAGCATCCGCCTCTGTAGCACTGGAGCACGCACAGGACAGAAGCCTGAAGAGCCGCAGGCTGGACGAGAGGGCTTCGCCTGGGCAGCGCAGCACCCCAGACACTGACCTGGAGGTAAGACTTGGAAGTTTTGTTGTAATTACTTACACGCATGTATTTACTTATTTTAAGTTATTTTAAATCTACTCCATAAGGCAAATAAATGTTTTATTTTAAATTTTCGAATAAGGAGAGTTTTGATTTGATTATGAATTGTCCAAAATTCTGACTTTATTTAGTGCACTTGACTTTTTATAGTGTCTGCTGTGACACAATATCCATGTTCCCCTCCACTTCCTTCCTTTATTACTTTGTTGAGTGTGTGCTGATCATTGGGCAACCAGTCACATCCACACACTGCCTGCTGCTTCTAGGAAAGACAAAAAATTCTCTGGTTTGTGGTCTCGACTAGAGTTAATAGGAAACCACTGCTTTCTGAGGCTTAATAATGGTGGTTGAGAGGAGGTACAGGAGGACAAAACTTCAGTCTTTTTTCCTTTTTCTCAGACACAACAATTTATTACATTTAAAGATAAAAAGGTTGATTAATTGAAATGTGTTAATAAGATTTATCTTTTGTCATCCTCAAGGTTCAGCAGGTCGTTGGTCGCCTAGCCTCTCCTGTCCAAGGTGTGAGTGGAGGGCGCAAAGAGGTGTCCTTTGGTCCCCTGAACCTATCCCAGGGCTCTCAGAGAGGCAGAGAGGCTCATGGGGAGGCAGGTGAGAGTGCTGGCCGGACAGCGTACGCGATCCACCCTGCGGTGTATGGAGACCCCCGAATGACGGCCCATCAACAGCAGGCAGGGCAGCCAGGCCACGCGGTCATCTTGGCCAATGGACAGACAGTCCTGGTCCCCTTAGACTATCCCCACCTCCCCCACCAACATCAACAGCCACCCCAGCACTACCCCAGCCAGACCAATGATGACACCTCTGCTGTCACCATGGCCTCCCCCACCCCCTACTCTAAAGCCTCTGAGTCTCCAGCCAGAGTGGGCCTCCCAGACAGGGCTGTGGTGGATCTGGCCGCCGTGGAGCAGCACCCCCAGCAGCCTTTTTCTGTCCCAGTCACGGCAGCCCTCACGCAGGCCCTGGTGCCCACCCCTGCCGCCTCCAATCCCTCCCATTTCATGAAGGGGGCCATCATCCAGCTAGCCACGGGGGAGCTGAAGCGCGTGGAGGACCTGCAGACTCAGGATTTTGTGCGGAGTGCTGAGGTGAGTGGGGGGCTGAAGATCGACTCCAGCATGGTGGTGGACATCAGGACCAGCCAGCAGAGACCCGGCCTGGTGGCGCTGCACTTCACAGTTGGCGAGCAGCAGAGCAAGGTGACCATCGACGTGCCCCCGGAGCACCCCTTCTTTGTGTTTGGCCAGGGCTGGTCCTCCTGCAGCCCAGAGCGCACGGCCCAGCTCTATGGCCTGGCATGCCACCACCTGCAGGTAGGAGACGTGTGTGTGTCCATCACTCTGCAGCAGCCGCCCCAGCAACAGAAACAGCCCCTGCAGCAGCAACAACAGCAGCAACAACAGCAGCAGCAGCAGCAGCAGCAGACCCAAGCCAGGACTTCCACCAAAGCCAACTCCACATCAGGGGCCATCGGCCAGCCCATGGGGCCCCCTGCCCCCCAGCAGCCCAGGCCACAGCCTCACTTCAGGATGGAACGCATCCACAGAGAGAGGGAGAGGGGGGATAAAGAGGAGCCCATGCAACTAGGGGGTGTTGGGCAGAGTGAGATGCCCACCAGACCAAATAGGACTTCAGCAGAGCACACTAGGAGCCAGAGCAGTTACTATTTGCACACGGAGGGTTCTGCTCGTCCAGGGGCGGGGGTGGGAGTGGTGTCGACAGTGTCGAGCGCGTCTCAGAGGCGCTGGTCCTCCCCCGGCCTTCAGAGATACATGAAGGTAGAGGAAGGGGCGCACCCTCAGCTGGGCTCCTCTCGACCCTCCTTCATCCCACAGGAGGTCAAACTGTCCATTGAGGGGCGCTCTAACGCTGGGAAGTAGCACCAACCACAGCACAGAAGAGACTGTCAGAGGAGTGTGAACATCAGAAAGGGGGAAAGGGGGAGTGGGAATGTAGCCTCAGAATGTTTGATATTTTGCACACCTAATAAGATTACAAGCTCTTTGTTTTCAGTGGAACTACCTGGTCTTGTGGCTGGTCAGGTCCGCTCTATTTGTCAGTCAGTCAGGACAGCTCCTGGTCCAGTGATCAGGAGATTGGGTCTCTGCTCTCCCAGGCTGACAGGGAGCGTATGCAGAAGCAGGGAGTGTATGTAGCTGGTGAATCACCTACCAAAGTCCTCAGACTGCATCTTCCTTCCTTCCTCCCTACCGCCCTACCAACCCCTCAGAACCATCCTTATCGCAGGTGAACCAACCCTCAGAACCATCCTTATCACAGGTGATCGCATTCACTGGACTTTCTCTCTTCTTTGACCAAACCATCTCTCGAAACCCAATACTGGGGAGAATATATAGCCCATGTCTGGTAGACAGACACACGGTCTGACAGTGACAAGAACATAGCTATCCTATTATGCTCTGTCTCTCCCCACATTTCTATTTTGGTCTGTTACCTTCAAAAGCGTTCTCCAAAAAAGAAGAAAAGACTAAAGACACACCTGCGGTGCTGAATTGCTGGTATCGGCACATAGATGCTTTTCCCTCTAATGATGTTGGTTCTCTTGATGCAGACTCTTGATGTGTGTCATCGTCACTTAGTGTGCTTCTCTAGTAGGAGCAGAGGACTTCTACTAAGGCACAGACACTTTCCCTCATCTCCCTGCCTCTCCTCGTAGGGCCCAGTCTGAGAGGGTCTGAGAGGAGGGCAGGCAGCCTTAGAGGTCTTTCAATCAGCTCCTTCAATCAACCAATCAGAACCTAGGAAACCGCTCACTCCTTTCGTAAGGCACCAACCACGCTTCCCCGTTTTTCATTTTACACCCCAACCCCACTTTGTGCCACGGTTACATGTCAGTTTTCCTTTCGAAAGAAACCAAAAGAGATCATGCATTCCAGCATCATAGTGATTATCAGAGTGACCACAAGACAACACTCATCTTCCCGAATGGAGCCCTTCCTGCCTGCTATACCTCTCAGCATTCCTCTGGCTTGTGACTGTTTACTGTATTGTATTAGTAGGCACCACTACTGGAGGCACGGGCTGGTCTCCACCAATGTCACCTGTGGGAATGATGCCTGTATGCAGCAGTACTGGCTGCAGGCAACTGGCCTGCTCAGGCTGCAGCCCGTCATGGACGGTGAGGGCCAGAGAGTGAAACCTCCCCATAGAGCAATGTTGGCCCTCTCAGTGCAGCAGCCCCTGGGCCTATGAGGGGGAACCCTGTGTGTGTTGGAGGGGATGAAGTTGGACCTGCTTCATACCTTTTTCACACTATTGTCCCAACACAAACTGGGGGGATCTTTTGGCTTGCTTTCCAGTGAATATAATTGGTTTAAGGTTAGCCTGCCATTTTCCAGCCTGGTTTAGGTTGTTCATAGCTAGCTAACTATGTGCCTCTGCTCGTTTAAAAGCAGGATGGCACTAGATATGTTATCTGGCCAGGTCAGCTTACACGACGGTGTGAAATGGGTATATGAGTCTAGTCAATCCTTGCTCAGTTACCAAAATCAAAGCAATAGTTGCTTTTCTGTTTATTTGGGGTTTTCTGTGTATTTTGTTATTGTTTTTATATAAATATACAGCTTGCGTATCAGACCTAATACTATCTTTAACCCTGACCTGAAACGTTCCTGCTTTTTGAAGGTGATGCACAATTTGTCTCTGAAATGTTTTGATCTTTGTATGGTTATTACAGATTCACAATCAAAGCATGCCTTTTGAAATTATTTTTATTTAAAAAACCAGGCATTTCTTCTGGAGAGAATAGTCTCCTTTTTGATGGACTGAAGGTTCGGGCTCTGATCATCACTGATAGTATTCATTATGGTTTTATATGGTTAACCTATATAGTTACTCCTATATGGTTTTATTCAAGTGCATCTCCCAGAGAGGCTTGACTCCAAATCAATGGTGAGCATCTTAACTGTCCTCTGTTTTGTCCTCTCCATTGTCTTTTAATCTACTTGTGTACATGTAGAATTGTTTTATTCTGTCCATGGCAATATTATTTCCAGTTGACCTTAATATTGTCTTGTATTGCACATAGAAAACTTCACCTGTTGATTCACACTGACCTTGTAATGGGAATTACAAATAGTTTATTTTTTTTATGAAGGGATTTTTTTGTTTGTAGCTATTACATTTTTTGAAGTGTTCTTAACTTAAGGTAGTTTTGGCAATAGAGAAACTGACTTGCATGGTTGACACTGTTTACAAATTAGCCAAGAAAAAATGCTGCAGTTTCCTTTTTCGGACACAGATTTTAGTCACAAACTTCAAGTGGATAAAATCAAGATGAAGTGCAATTAGAGCAGATGTAAAAATCACCCAGACATTTAGTTTGATATGTCATTCCATAAAGCAGCCAGACATTTAGTTTGATATGTCATTCCATAAAGCAGCCAGACATTTAGTTTGATATGTCATTCCATAAAGCAGCCAGACATTTAGTTTGATATGTCATTCCATAAAGCAGCCAGACATTCAGTTTGATATGTCATTCCATAAAGCAGCCAGACATTTAGTTTGATATGTCATTCCATAAAGCAGCCAGACATTCAGTTTGATGTCATTCCATGAAGCAGCCAGACATTCAGTTTGATATGTCATTCCATGAAGCAGCCAGACATTCAGTTTGATATGTCATTCCATAAAGCAGCCAGACATTCAGTTTGATATGTCATTCCATAAAGCAGCCAGACATTTAGTTTGATATGTCATTCCATAAAGCAGCCAGACATTTAGTTTGATATGTCATTCCATAAAGCAGCCAGACATTCAATTTGATATGTCATTCCATAAAGCAGCCAGACATTCAGTTTGATATGTCATTCCATAAAGCAGCCAGACATTCAGTTTGATATGTCATTCCATAAAGCAGCCAGACATTCAGTTTGATATGTCATTCCATAAAGCAGCCAGACATTCAGTTTGATATGTCATTCCATAAAGCAGCCAGACATTTAGTTTGATATGTCATTCCATAAAGCAGCCAGACATTCAGTTTGATATGTCATTCCATAAAGCAGCCAGACATTCAGTTTGATATGTCATTCCATAAAGCAGCCAGACATTTAGTTTGATATGTCATTCCATAAAGCAGCCAGACATTTAGTTTGATATGTCATTCCATAAAGCAGCCAGACATTTAGTTTGATATGTCATTCCATAAAGCAGCCAGACATTTAGTTTGATATGTCATTCCATAAAGCAGCCAGACATTCAGTTTGATATGTCATTCCATAAAGCAGCCAGACATTTAGTTTGATATGTCATTCCATAAAGCAGCCAGACATTCAGTTTGATGTCATTCCATGAAGCAGCCAGACATTCAGTTTGATATGTCATTCCATGAAGCAGCCAGACATTCAGTTTGATATGTCATTCCATAAAGCAGCCAGACATTCAGTTTGATATGTCATTCCATAAAGCAGCCAGACATTTAGTTTGATATGTCATTCCATAAAGCAGCCAGACATTTAGTTTGATATGTCATTCCATAAAGCAGCCAGACATTCAATTTGATATGTCATTCCATAAAGCAGCCAGACATTCAGTTTGATATGTCATTCCATAAAGCAGCCAGACATTCAGTTTGATATGTCATTCCATAAAGCAGCCAGACATTCAGTTTGATATGTCATTCCATAAAGCAGCCAGACATTCAGTTTGATATGTCATTCCATAAAGCAGCCAGACATTTAGTTTGATATGTCATTCCATAAAGCAGCCAGACATTCAGTTTGATATGTCATTCCATAAAGCAGCCAGACATTCAGTTTGATATGTCATTCCATAAAGCAGCCAGACATTTAGTTTGATATGTCATTCCATAAAGCAGCCAGACATTTAGTTTGATATGTCATTCCATAAAGCAGCCAGACATTCAGTTTGATATGTCATTCCATAAAGCAGCCAGACATTTAGTTTGATATGTCATTCCATGAAGCAGCCAGACATTTAGTTTGATATGTCATTCCGTAAAGCAGCCAGACATTTAGTTTGATATGTCATTCCGTAAAGCAGCCAGACATTTAGTTTGATATGTCATTCCGTAAAGCAGCCAGACATTTAGTTTGATATGTCATTCCGTAAAGCAGCCAGACATTTAGTTTGATATGTCATTCCGTAAAGCAGCCAGACATTTAGTTTGATATGTCATTCCGTAAAGCAGCCAGACATTTAGTTTGATATGTCATTCCGTAAAGCAGCCAGACATTTAGTTTGATATGTCATTCCGTAAAGCAGCCAGACATTTAGTTTGATATGTCATTCCGTAAAGCAGCCAGACATTCAGTTTGATATGTCATTCCGTAAAGCAGCCAGACATTCAGTTTGATATGTCATTCCGTAAAGCAGCCAGACATTCAGTTTGATATGTCATTCCGTAAAGCAGCCAGACATTCAGTTTGATATGTCATTCCGTAAAGCAGCCAGACATTTAGTTTGATATGTCATTCCGTAAAGCAGCCAGACATTTAGTTTGATATGTCATTCCGTAAAGCAGCCAGACATTTAGTTTGATATGTCATTCCGTAAAGCAGCCAGACATTTAGTTTGATATGTCATTCCGTAAAGCAGCCAGACATTTAGTTTGATATGTCATTCCGTAAAGCAGCCAGACATTTAGTTTGATATGTCATTCCGTAAAGCAGCCAGACATTCAGTTTGATATGTCATTCCGTAAAGCAGCCAGACATTTAGTTTGATATGTCATTCCGTAAAGCAGCCAGACATTTAGTTTGATATGTCATTCCGTAAAGCAGCCAGACATTCAGTTTGATATGTCATTCCATAAAGCAGCCAGACATTCAGTTTGATATGTCATTCCATAAAGGAGCCAGACATTCAGTTTGTCATTCCATAAAGCAGCCAGACATTCAGTTTGATATGTCATTCCATAAAGCAGCCAGACATTTAGTTTGATATGTCATTCCATAAAGCAGCCAGACATTTAGTTTGATATGTCATTCCATAAAGCAGCCAGACATTCAGTTTGATATGTCATTCCATAAAGCAGCCAGACATTTAGTTTGATATGTCATTCCATAAAGCAGCCAGACATTTAGTTTGATATGTCATTCCATAAAGCAGCCAGACATTTAGTTTGATATGTCATTCCATAAAGCAGCCAGACATTTAGTTTGATATGTCATTCCATAAAGCAGCCAGACATTCAGTTTGATATGTCATTCCATAAAGCAGCCAGACATTCAGTTTGATATGTCATTCCATAAAGCAGCCAGACATTTAGTTTGATATGTCATTCCATAAAGCAGCCAGACATTTAGTTTATGTCATTCCATAAAGCAGCCAGACATTTAGTTTATGTCATTCCATAAAGCAGCCAGACATTTAGTTTGATATGTCATTCCATAAAGCAGCCAGACATTCAGTTTGATATGTCATTCCATAAAGCAGCCAGACATTCAGTTTGATATGTCATTCCATAAAGCAGCCAGACATTCAGTTTGTCATTCCATAAAGCAGCCAGACATTCAGTTTGATATGTCATTCCATAAAGCAGCCAGACATTTAGTTTGATATGTCATTCCATAAAGCAGCCAGACATTTAGTTTGATATGTCATTCCATAAAGCAGCCAGACATTCAGTTTGATATGTCATTCCATAAAGCAGCCAGACATTTAGTTTGATATGTCATTCCATAAAGCAGCCAGACATTCCCATTAGCTTATGGTAATTCCAGTTTTCTTTTTTCTTCTAAAATGTCTTCACTGTTATTCCTCTTGTCAGAAAGACATTTCACCTCAGTTTTGTCTAGTTTTAATGTCTCTGGTCACTTCTGAACCGGTAGTCCTTGTCTGTAAATTATGTGTATTTGTTTTGATATCATCTGTGTCACAAGATGTGCTCCAACACAGATCCAAGCATTAATATCCCAGGCTCACTGATACTGTGTGAGAAGGTAACTGTGTGTTAGAGCATCTATCTACTGGCCTGTCTGTACCTGTATCCTGGGCTTTGAGCTCTAAGGTGAAGACTGGTGATTGTGTGTGGTGACATCCCAATGCCTTCTTACGGACTTGAGTCCCTCATCCACACTATTTATAGACGGCTGTATCAAATCTAGTTCATACACCCCTTCCAACCCCACCACCTTACTGCCTCCAGAACATTTCTGTTGAGTGGAGCCCCCAAGGACTCACGGTTCACTGAGGATAAAACCTCAGACAGTCTTTGACAACAAGCCATGAGAGAATGTTCCTGATGGAGAGGGGCGGTCCGTTAGGCCTGATCAAGGCAGAGTCACATGCCATTTGATACCGTCATAACAAACAATCTGTAATTTTGTTGAAATATAAATGTTTTCAAATACGATAGTGATCAAATTCCATACAGAGATGAGCTGGAGGATTTTCCGTAGACATTTAGCCATAAACCGCTCAATACTTAATTTATTTTTTACAGTAATTTACGTTTATAATTTTTTTTAATGCTATAAGCAATACAGTTAAACAGAATACCTGAAAATATGTCATGTAGTATAAGGATGTGCTATGCAGTAAACTCTGAAGTATTCTGCTCTTCAGTGACCAAGTGTACCTACTACGGGGTAGGACAGGTTTGTAATGTATATAAGAAGGTGGCTGATGCAGTCATTGTACACTGATCTCTCTGAGTACTATTGCTTATCAGTGCCCACCCTTGGGTGTCTGAATATAGTGGATTTATTTTGTTTTTGTTTGGTAGTTTTTGTTCAGACCCTTAGTTGTCACTAACCTAAGTTCAGCACAGTGTTTTGTTCCAGTCAGCTCAGCCTATGACCGCCACCTTCCGCTGCCAGGCAGTACGGGCCAAATCATGACCAGAGATGGGTATGCATGTGTAACTCCAATTTTTATGTAAATCTGTCGTTGACGTCTATGGATTTGTGCTGAAATTCAAATGATGTGCATGGATATCCAGTTAGATTTTGGCCTTATGATCTCTCTTGGTCAAGTGTGTATGTGTTGTGAATGGGTTGCATCTCATGTCCCACCTCCCTGGGGGCTCTTCCAGAAAGCAGGATCAATGAGTTAGCCAGCTAACGGTCCCCCAAAAAACAGGAAGAACTGCATTTTTTAATAGAAATATGAACTTTAACATTTGTAATGGTATAATTGACTTGGCAACCAACAATCCATATTCAGGTTGTTTTCTAAATAACAATTGAGATTTATTTGGCTGCTTATCAAAGTTACCTGGCTAAGGTAATGATCCTGCTTGCTGGAACACCCCACTGCTCATCACTCTTTCCTCCAGATATTCTTACTGCAGTAAAATATCATTAACAGAACTCCTCACATGCACAAACAGCACTTCTGTGTCTTACCACCTCCTCTCCTCCCTTTGCCATGCCACACAACATGTGTATCAAACTCAGTATTGTGGTCTGGGACAACCATTCTAGGTGCAAGCAGTGCCTCCTGTTTCTTTACCTCTTCCTCTCTGTCTTGAACACAGTATGAGGTAGTGGCTGTATGACCACTCTGACTCTCAGCAGACAGTCAAGTGGACAGGCACATTAGCAGCACGCCCTCTGTTACACTCAGACTAGCATCGTTCTCAGACTTCTCCTCTGAGCGTGAAAGTGCTGCTTCAGCAGTTTTCTAGGTTCTTCTCTTGACTCTAACCATCGTAAGAAAGGGGAAACATTTGACCTGTACGTTTTTGACCTCACTCTTATTACAATTTTAGTCAAAGAAAATTGCACTAATTTGCCATCCTTTATAGTATTATAAAATGAACGGTTAGTTAATTGAAATGTTTAATTATTAGTGCTAAACACAAAACCCAATGAAACAATCACTTGACCGTTGTGCATGTTTATAGAGATAATGTTTTGTATGGCTATTATCAAGCTTGTCAATAACGCCTTAAGATCTGCTTTGTACAATGTGTTAATGGAATGATGCTTATAAGTGACCCAGTTTCCCTCTTTTTCTGTAGCTGCAAAGGTGGATCAGTTCACTCTTGTTGTATTGACCCCCTCTTGGCACACTCCTGGTGTTTTTATTCATAAGCAGAAAGGAGATGGACTGTATCTCTGGATAGGGATCAGTTACAGTGAGGGATCATGTTAGGGTGAGTCCCTATTGCTGCTTGAAAGCTGGACCAGTAACTGACTCACTGTTGTTTTTTTACACACACACACACACACACCACCCTCTGTTGTTCATGTGAGTGGACGTTGGGAGTAGGTCCCTGAAGGTGAGGTAGTGCTCAATGTATTTTAGTTCTGGTCCTGTCTGATCTACATGGGAGAGAATGTGAGGCTTTTCAAACCAGTGACAACTTTCCTTTATTGGTAACTGTATGGTCTGTTTTTGTTTTGTGATTATGGAAAAAGGCTTTATGACCCTTGTATAAAGTAGCCCTGTTGGTCTGATCTTGTATGACTGAGGTAAATAGACTGGATGGGATGGTGTCGCCAGGCACTAGAGATGCATAATTAAATCAGGAAGATGAGAATAGTTAAAAGTTAATGGAGTGGTTGGGTATTTTCAGATTTTACATTTGTATTTTGGCACTAAAGTTACTGCTTTTTACGTGACATTTGACTAGTTTTAAAAGAAACAGCATCTTTTTTTTTAAAGTATAAAATCTGCAAAATATATGCAACGATGTATGTAATATTCAATCCTCAAATATAATCCAGGTTGTATAAACTTTTGTATAGTGAGTTTTAATATCGTATGGCCGTACCAATATGTATTGATTCTTATCAAAAGCCTTAGTTGTCTACCCAAAGTGCTCCCTTAGAATACAGTACCCTACACCTACCTGAACTTTACAAAGCATTAATAACTATATTTTGTTGCGTTTTTTATTTTTATTTGTACCCTTTTTGAATAAAATAGATTTGTACTGTATATTTGTACCGCTGTGAACAACTTAAGGCTGTTTTGTTTTTGTTTTGCTGTTTTAATTCTATGTACTTAAGGACACAAAGATATTGTATTTTTATTGTTACAGCTAACTTCTTGGAGACATTGCATTTATCATGTTTGTTAAGTAAACACAATAATATATATATATATATACTTACTATTACCCTATGTCCAGAGTTGTTTTATTTGGTCTCTTCTTTGACTGGTCCACATGGAGAGATATGTGGGTCCTGGAGCTTGTTCCAGGGTCATAAACCATCTCATCTGCAGCTTTGGTTTATCAATGATTTAATTACCACAGAGGTCAAACTTGAGTTTCAGGATCATGTCTGAATTACCCATAGAGTTGTTTAACTACAGTACAATACACCAGTGATATGTTCATTCCTCTCATTCCATGTTCCTGCTCTGTTCACACTCCAGAGTTAGCATTGGACAGCACTACTCTGTCTAGGTGTTAGAGGTTTATGACCCTGTCTGTGTCTGCCATGAATAGAGAGGCCATTGTGGCCTGGAGAGAGCCAGTCCATTTGAGTGGCATGCTTTATTTGCTGACTAGAGCATAGGGTGAACTGAAAGAGAAGAGAGATTGACTTTACTACACGGCACGGGTGTCAATGTTTATTTCCACATTCTATTCCTGCTTTTAATATGATCTGTACATCTGTTAATCCAGTAGCAGAACGGCTGCTGTAAAAGTACCATTCTGAGAATTGTGACAACAGAACTAGCATAGTGTTCTCCTTTTCACTTTTGTTTACCCTCATTGATTTTGGCCTTCTTAAAAGGATTTCCTTTGTAAACATGGACGTCAAGAGAATATCCTGATAGACTAGTAAAAAGGCCAAAGTTCAAAGAACAGTCTTGATTAAATTGAACAAAAACAGGCAGGCATAGAATAACAGAATACAAATGCAGTTTCACGACATGCAGTGCTAATCCAGACTGTCACGCTAGGCAGAGCTTTAAACAGTGCTGTTCAAACGCACAAACAGATCCTGGGAAACTGTCAATACCATTTCCTTTGTAGTATTTTAATGTCGAAGAGCGTACTCCACATTTTCCATAACATTATTCCACTGTGTGAGGATGACACTGTCAGCTGCCAGTTAAAATCAGTCAGAATACCCAGTATTCATTATTGAAAAGGTGTCCATACGTTTAGTACTTGGCAGAAATTATACAGATTTTGTAGCAGATTTTGTTGTACTGACCATGTGTGACGACACTGTCTGCAGCATGGCTCTGCTCTCTGTGTATCTTAAATTAGGATAGTGAAATGACCCTGCTGAAAATAAGTTCATGGACCAGGGCGCTGAATCTATGGCCAAAGAGGCCTCACTGAGTTGCATCGCCTGAGTTGCACAATTCCATACATTTGAGTCCATTTGTTTTTTCCTGCACTCTGCATAGTTTTAATAGTCAAATTTCCCTTGGAATAAACAGCACTGTTGCATAGAGGTTAGAACCGCTCCTACACTCTTAAGGACGATTAGAATATAATAGCTTTTCCCTGTTGAGCAGGATGCTATTCTGTTGTGGGCTTCAGCCTGGTAGTGGCTCAAACTGAGAACCGGTCTTAGTTCCTGTCTTGAGGAATACTCCAGAAAACTAATAATGTAATGTTGTCACTGTCTGCAGAGCTCAGTTGAGAAACATTGCGTATCAGAGGTTACCTTTGAGGAAAGAAATTGAGAACAAATGACCAAAGAGAAGGAAAAAACAAATACATACAGTACAGAACCAAACATGGCAAAATGTGTAATTGCATCTTATATACACACCAAACAAAATATCCCCCTTTTTTCTTTTTTTTTTTACAAAATATATATATTCACATCATGTTGCATAAATATCAATTGGAATGAGGTCAATGAAACAGATAAGACCAGAGATCTCTCCCAACTGGTCGAGGGTCAACAGGTTTAATAATGAGTGGAACTCTGCAAAGTGAGATCACTTAAAATGCAGAGTTTAGTTATTTAAAATATAGCATTTACCCTGACATATGAGCATTTTTAAATACGTTGGCTGGGTGAAGAAGGAAATATGACAATTTGGGGCATTTAGAAAAATGCTAGTAAATTAGCAGTCCTAAATGTCCTAGAGGTAACTAACATATACAGAACACTAACAGCAGCAAAGATTGGAGTTTGATGAGCCGAAGATGCATAAAGTAAAAAGGAAATTATTACCAATTACTTGGCAAAGGTTATGGAGTGTTGAGAAGGTACGAGGGAAAAACAGATTGAGGAGGGTCAATGTGACTAATAAAAGGCAAAGAGACCTACAGTAGTGGCAGTATACAGTTGAAGTCGGCAGTTTACAAACACCTTAGCCAAATACATTTAAACTCAGTTTCACAATTCCTGACATTTAGTCCCAGTAAAAATTCCCTGTCTTAGGTCAGTTAGGATCAACACTTTATTTTAAGAATGTGAAATGTCAGGATAATAGTAGAGTCATTTATTTCAGCTTTTATTTCTTTCATCACATTCCCAGTGGGTAAGAAGTTTACATACACTCAATTAGTATTTAGTAGCATTGCCTTTAAATTGTGGGTCAAACGTTTTAGGTAGCCTTCCACAATAAGTTGGGTGAATTTTGGCCCATTCCTCCTGACAGAGCTGGTGTAACTGAGTCAGGTTTGTAGGCCTCCTTGCTCCCACACGCTTTTTCAGTTCTGCCCACAAATTTTCTACAGGATTGAGGTCAGGGCTTTGATGGCCACTCCAATACCTTGACTTTGTTGTCCTTAAGCCATTTTGCCACAACTTTGGAAGTATGCTTGGGGTCATTGTCCAGTTGGAAGACCCATTTGCGACCAAGCTTTAACTTCCTGACTGATGTCTTGAGATGTTGCTTCAATTTAAACACCATTTTCCTGCCTCATGATGCCATCTATTTTGTGAAGTGCACCAGTCCCTCCTGCAGCAAAGCACCCCCACAACATGATGCTGCCACCCCTGTGCTTCACGGTTGGGATGGTGTTCTTCGGCTTGCAAGCCTCCCCCTTTTTCCTCCAAACATAACAATGGTCATTCTGTGTTCTGTGATTGATTTGCACTTTTCGCACCAAATTTGTAAGTCGCTCTGGATAAGAGCGTCTGCTAAATGACTTAAATGTAAATGTCATTATGGCCAAACAGTTCTATTTTTGTTTCATCAGACCAGAGGAGATTCTCCAAAAAGTACGATCTTTGTCCCCATGTGCAGTTGCAAACCATAGTCTGCCTTTTTTTAATGGCAGTTTTGGAGCAGTGGCTTCTTCCTTGCTGAGCGGCCTTTCAGGTTATGTCGATATAGGACTTGTTTTACTGTGGATATTGATACTTTTGTACCTGTTTCCTCCAGCATCTTCACAAGGTCCTTTGCTGTTGTTCTATGATTGATTTGCACTTTTCGCACCAAAGTATGTTCATCTCTAGGAGACAAAGTGTCTCCTTCCTGAGCGGTATGACGGCTGCGTGGTCCCATGGTGTTTATACTTGTGTACTATTGTTTGTAAAGATGAACGTTGTACCATCAGGCGTTTGGAAATTGCTCCCATGGATGAACCAGACTTGTGTAGGTGTCCAATTTTCTTTTCTGAGGTCTTGGCTGATTTCTTTTGATTTTCCCATGATGTCAAGCAAAGAGGCACTGATTTTGAAGGTAGGCCTTGAAATACATCCACAGGTACACCTCCAGTTGACTCAAATGATGTCAATTAGCCTGTCAGAAGCTTCTAAAGCCATGACATAATTTTCTGGAATTTTCCAAGCTGTTTAAAGGCACAATCAACTTAGTGCATGTAAACTTCTGACCCACTGGAATTGTGATACAGTGAATTACAAGTGAAGTAATCTTTCTGTAAAATAAAATTGGAAAAATGAATTGTGTCATGCACAAAGTAGATGTCCTAACAGACTTGCCAAAACTATAGGTTTGACTCCAATCTAAGTTTATGTAAACTTCCGACTTCAACTGTATATTGAGTTGAAGAGAACATGCTGGAATGAAGGAGAATGTTGCTCAAAACAGGGCTCATTAAATAGTACAGAATATTCTGAGCATAGTGGATAGAATTGTGATGTATAGAACAGGCCCGTTTTCTATCGTTCCCGTTTTATACCATACATTTCTGAATGTTCTGTCCTGTTGAATATTCCCCCAGTAAGCACATCCTAAAGATATAAACAAATCCTCAAACGAAGGAAACAACCCGCATTCTCTTCTGTAGTGTACGTGTAAAGAAGCTTGGAGTCAGAACGTAGACCAGAGGGCTCGTCCTCGGCCCTTACTGAGGTAGTTGATTGGGTGGATATGAGCTAGCCAGAGCAGAGACCCACGTTGGCAGCGTGAGAGAGAGAGGTGTAGCCGCCGGTAAACACCAGCGACTGGGCGAGCAGAAGGGACCAGAGGCGAGGGAAAGAGCCATGGGCTACGTGACTCACTCCCACCACTAAAGGTCCATGTGCAAAAGATGGAAGGGTGTAACTGCTCCTGACACAATGGGCTGCTAAGTCAAAGTCTGCTAGCCTCCTGAACAGATCAAATCTCTTGACAACATGCTTTATCAATATCATTAAGTGAAACATTCTTGACCCTGCAATAAATTAATGTTATTTGTTGACACAGGAGTTTGGGTATCAAGTCGTTGGACACAGAAGCTGCTGGAATTTCAACCAGCATGGAATGGTTCCATCTGTGACCATGGCAACCCATAGGCGTAGTGGAGTAAGTCATTGTAACTGTTAGTGGTCCAGTGTGCTGCCCCCAGTGACCTGGTCCTGCTAGGGCAGCTTCATGAAGAGGCTGTTGTCCAGAGAGGGAACAGGCATGGGGCAGGGGAACTGGAACAGGCTCATGTCTGCCGTCAGGGCGGCCATAGCAGCTGGGTCATGCTCTATCTGACCTCTCAGGGAGGGGTCAATCTTCTCCAGCCGCCGTTTCAGTCTCTTGGCCTCTCTCTCACGGATCAGCCTGGCCTGCCTCTTATCTGGCGTCTCGTTGGCCCTCTTCATCCGCATGGCCTCCCTGTCGCGGAGAAGCCTCCGTGTCCGTTGCTCCTCTGTCTCCTGCAGCCTCTGCATCCGCTTGGCTTCACGGTCCCGCAGCCGTCGCAGCTCCCGCTCCTCGGGCGACTCGTGCTCCCGCTTGGTCTTCTTGGCGGAGCGCTCACGCTCTAGACGGTGCATGCGTGCCTCCACCGGCTCGTTCTTCCTGCGCATGGCCCACTTCCTCATAGGAGACTGGGCGTCCACCAGCTGCTGGTAGGCCACACAGCTGTTGCACACCAGCAGCACTCCGGCCGGGTGCACAGGCATGGGGCTCAGGATGTCTGGCAGCAGAGGTAGGCCTGGTGAGGGGCTGAGGGTGTCAGGGAAGGTGGGGGGCGAAGAGAGGAGGCTGTGGTGCAGCGAGGGGAGTGGGTGGCCTGGGAGGTGTCCGGGACCTTGGCCATGGTTGTGTCCCTGGTTGTGGCCGGGGTTGTATCCCGGGCCGTGGTTGTGTCCCGGGATGTGGCCTGTGCCAGGGTTGTGGTTTGGACCGTGTCCTTGGTTGTGGCCGGGCCCGTGGCTGTGTCCCAGGCCATGACCGGGGTTGCCCATGGGGCTGCCGGAGAGAGACCGGGACATGGAACAGTTCTCATCTCCGCTGCTGCATTCCATTCTGCTGCCTGTGTTCAGGATCTCTCTGAGCTTCTCCCTGTTTAGGGGGGCAGAGACGTGAGTAGTTACAGGACACAGCTGTTACAGGCTAGCTCAGACAGACAGCCTAACTCTGTAGATAACCCATGTCATTGTGTGTGAAAGGCTGAAGCACTAAACTAGGGTATAGGGCTGAAATGAGGTAGTAGTGGTGGAGGAGGCACAGACCTGTTGAAGTTGTTGGTGTCGGTGAAGCGTGTCCCACACACAGCACAGTTGGAGAGGCGGTCCTCAGAGTGGATGAGAAGGTGGCGCCCCAGGGAGCCTGGCGAGCTGAGCGCGCGCCCACACACTGGGCACACGTAGTTCTTACTGCTGCCCATCAACGATGTGTGCTGCTCCACAGAGAGAGACAGAGAAAGAGGGAGCAAAAGGGAGAGAGATGGAGATTTATAGTCATTTAATTAGGTAGACCAGAATTGTTGTGTCTTTTATAAGCGACATAAAAAAGTGAGGGCAAACCCCAACAGTGCATATCTAAAAATACACATATCTACAATTGTGGCATAAACATATATGGTTAACACTCCACCATCATGTGAGAAAGTACACAATTGGAAGGAGGAGGAAGTGGTTGTTGGTAAACGTTTAATTCTGGCTCAGTTACAAGACACTGGCATAACAACTTAAAACTGGATGAAAGATCCAAAACTTAGGTTGACACATAACCCAGAGACTGATCACATGACTGGATCATAAGTATCCTTCCCTCTTTAGTGTAGTGATGACAGTAGCTCCTAGGAGGTTTAAAGGTGATAATCTAACCCTAGCCCATTATCCCGCCAATCCAACCGCTGAGGCTAAGGAGGCTTTGGCCCCGTCTGAATACTTGGTGCCATGGTGGGCTGTCTGGTACTGTACTGTCCTCACCTGGTAGACGTGTGTGATGAGCTGCTCGGGGCTGCTGAACTCCAGGGTGCACAGAGGACACACACAGCTGTTCATCAGGTCGGCCCCCTCCTCGCTCTCCTGAGAAACACAGAGGCATCAGTACTACTGTACACCCAGATACTGTGGATGCTATGTGGAGCTACCATACAGATCTGCTTCATCAGTAATATGTATGCTAATGATTGTGTAATAATACAGTAGGTTATGTAATGGTGGTTCTGCCTACACTGAGACTATAGGGCAAATATTAGAAGAGGATTTAATGTGTACATCTAAAGGGTGGATATGCTCATCCTCTCTACAGTACCTCTATGGCTGGTCCTGGGAGCAGGAATCCTGAATGGTAGGTCATAAGGTTGTGTGTGGTTGTGGTGTTGGGTGGGTTGAGGGTGAGAGAGAATTACCCTCAGGCCCCCAGTGACTAATTGACTGTCACTATGACACCCTGTATGACTCTGCCATGGGTGTGAATCACACCACACAACCTGAGATGCTTTCGGTTTCTGGGGTCTGAAAGTGTGAGGATATTCTGTGAATCGCCAGTTTACAATTTACAAACGCAATGTATTCAGACGTATTCTTGTGCTGCATCTCTTTCTGTAGGATTATTGAATAACATAATTCTGGAAAATGGACAGTGCGGGGTGGGGCAATAATCTTTCCACATAAGTCTAGAAGGCCAGATGACCCTGAGATCTGTAGAACACTATCAAATCAGGAAGGAAATGCATGTGTGAATCAGCAACCAGGCAGGCCCGCACTCAGTGACCACACAGTGCTAGGAGGAGAGAACACCCCTCCATGGGTAACCCTGACAGTGACACTCACTTCTTTAACTCCCCTGTGGTGTGTTCTCTTGGTGGAGGTCATGTGGTCGTCAGCTGAGGTGTTGGAGGATGAGTCGTGGTTGTCCAGGTCGCTATCACTGTCTTCTATGGAGGCAAACACAGTCCTATCAATATAGACAGACAACAGAACTAGTCATATTCTCTCACGACACCGCCTACAGAGAGTATGTCACATTAGGGTCAGGGAAATGCCCTAAATGCCTACCTGAAACGCTGTCCTGTTGGGAATTGTTGCTGTGGCATTCGGTGTCCTCAATGAAATCTTCCCTGCCATCCATGTTAATAGTGTGGAGGGGGCCTGCAAAGCCGGTGCTGTGGAAGGGCCCTGTGAACAGAGGAGTCACAGGGAGATGATAAGACCATCCGAGGGAGGGCTGGCCCAATTTAACTCTAGGCAAATCCACCTGATTTTAAACACTTAAAACACGGAAGCCAAATGCAGAAACTACGGATACACTTCCTTATCATAATTCATATGCTCGCCACTAGAAATCCCTGCATTAGCATGTTTCTTTTCGCCGATAAATCCTGAAAAATACACTATATTACTGGCCTGGTAATGTGCCTGGACCTTGTAGGCTAACAGCTGAGAAAAAAAACAGAACTGATCCAAATGGTTGCCCAATCAGGCAGGCTACATGCAGTAATTTCTAAATGAACATTTAAAAAACGCTAGGCTTTTGAGCGTTATTCAAATGACATAGGCTATTCACTGTAGTTTACACCCTAGACTAGAGTTTTGTACTCAATTGAAAACAATAACATTCTTCATTACATTGTGTATGTGTTGTAGCCTCGGTAGGATACATTTCTTGTCCCTAAAAAACTGAAAGAATAGGGTAGGTTTTCCAGTTGGTACCAGGGGACTGGGAGGGAGAGCACTCAGCACAGCCTCAGGAGAACACAGTGTAGGCTACCTATGATTTCCTGATCAGATAAACTTATTTTTCCTTTCGTAAATTGACTAGATATATTCATGGCAGTATTAAGCCTAACATTGAGCTAATGAATTATGAGCTAATATGCATATGTTTCTAATTTAGGAGATCTACATCCCAAGCCTGTCTGTTGTGCAATTACGCACCTGGGATCTCTTCGTATTCAATCTCGTGGAGTCCCAGAAAAAGCCAGACTACAAAAGCTTGCTGGACACTTATTCTTTAACCTACTAAATTAGCCTATTAGAGGAGAGATACCTGCTTGCTCTTACCTGCTGAATGTAAAATAGGCTACAGCATTAAGAACAGGCAGGGAGTTAGAAAGGAGAAGCCCATATTTTCCTATAGTAGGCCTATCTTAACACTGGGCTACATCCTGACAAAACACATGAGTGGCCTGCTTATGTACCTTTCTGGACCTTCTAAACTGTTCAGAATAGTCCCAAACTAATCGAAATGGTTGCAAAATCAGGCCTAGGCTGTAGTAATATGCTGTTTTTTTTTACAAAATAGGACATGAGGTTATTCAAATTAGCCTACATAACATGGACAATAATTGTGTACTCAATTGATAACAGTAAAACTTTTCTTGCACTGACTGATAAATATTGAGCTTCTTACTTCGGCTACACATTACTAGCCTCTTTCAGCTGTTCTCATTCACAACAGGCTATAGCAGGGGTAGACAACACTGGTCCTGGAGTGCCGCAGTCACTTCATGTTTATTATTTAATCGACCTGGAGGATCAGGTGTGTTGAATTTAGGCAATCATTAAACTGATCAATTAGCTCAGTTGGTCAGGTGGGGTGACTAGTTTGAACAAAATCCTGCAGTACCTGTGGATTGTTGAGGAGAGAAAGTGCATTGGTGTGATCACTTTTGGCCGGTTATTATGATAACACTGTTGCACTGATGCATTGCAAATAGTTGCACAGGACAGAGAGATGAGCACAGTGAAAAATAAAACCCAAAGAAATTGACAACCATTAGAAAAATGGAAACCACTTGAGCAATGAGGCAATGACATGCTGTAATAGATGTGCAGGCAATATGGTGTTTGTTGTTGAATTGCAACATTTAAATACAGTAGGAGTTACTATATTGCTTTACATTAGGCCTACATTGATGTATTATTTGCAGTTGTCACTGTGACAATGAACAGACCCTGAAAGTACCGAATGGTCTGAACCAGTATCTGTGCGTTAGAGAATGCATAGTCACCTTATTAATAGGCAGGTAGGATGCGTTGATCAGTTGATTGACAGGTGTAGGACTTCAGAACAATAAGAACTTTCCTCTAGTGTGGATCCTCACCAACATGTTATAGTTATGTAGCCTATAGTTTATCATTATAGTTATTGGCTTTGTGCCTGGCCCTTAACTCTGACAACACAACTAACGTTATTATCACAACAGAACTAGCCTAGTAGGTCTAGCTAACAGAGAACTTGAGTGAAATAAATGTAAAATTACGCTTATATACTCGTTTACTTGACTTTTAAACTGTATACTATAAAATGACTCCAAATAATTGACTCTGGCTAATTTGCCAACGGCGAGCTGCAGTAGAGAAGTAAAGCGAAAGTCGAATCCATCACTTCCGTTGTTTGGCTGTGCCCATAGTAACGTTTCAAAAATAAGGGTGGTTACGATGGGAAAGTGTGACAACTACATGTCGACTTTCTTCCTTTTTTAAATGTTTTTAAATCCAACAGACACAGACGCAAACAGGATGCAAATTAACATCTTAAAAGGCATCGGGTAGAAGTAAATTAATACACAAATAAGAATATAATTGTATATCTTAAATGACAGCGTTTGGGAATTTGGTTATATAACCTTGAAAGCCCATTCAAAAACCAGAAGATCGAGGAACCAAGGTAAAATGGGCGGTCACTTTCCATCGTATTCTTGATTGAGGCTATCCTCAATGATATAGAAAAATATTTTTATTGATTTGATATCGAGTCAGGTGTGTATAATATATTGTATATGATATATTACAAGACAATGCAGGAAAATACAGCTAGTAGACAAAGCCTTGAGGTAAAACGTGCTAGGCATAGGAATGACAGCCCTGGAACAGAAGATTGACAGGTCAGTAGTGCAAGGCGGAGCGTGATCATGAAGTCAGGGGAAGACATTTCTAGAGCACAGACCTGTAATATTTAACATGGAGGGCATAACAAACACCAGAGAGCCTGGTGTGTAGTCTGTACTTCAGTTACCTGGTGTAGGTGCTGACTAGCCACAAAAATCCAAGCAATCTATCACACATAGCCTACTGAAGAAAGTGCTTCAGATTAGAATAGCAAGCCTATCCAGCATTAAAGGAGCCGTAGCTACACACATAAACCCAGCATAGCTGTTATAATACACTAGTACAAGACAGTTGTAGAAACACAACAGAATACATGAAAGACCTAAACCTTTAAACACAATCATTCACCTAGCCTATATGCAGTTGACAAGGATGCTTTAAAATTCACTGACATGCCAATATAATGCTGCATCAACACAACGCAGAAGTGCACGTTGACACATGCACATTCACACAACCAGACCCCCAATTTTCACAGAAGCAGAACGAACACACACACGCTTATCCAGGCATGCTGCAGTCCCAGGGGGAAGCAGCCTGCACTCCTTTCCAGTAGCAGCCTGCAAGGCAGTGTTTCTCCCGCTCTCAGTACCACCCACATACCGCACAGCCTGGCTCACCCTCTGTCCTCCCTGCTCATATGCAGCTCTGACTGTTCTATATCCATACCAGCAGCTCTGAGGGGGAGGCCAATACATCACCAACGGAGCCCATATGTGTCTGCTTAAACCCCTCACATGGCGCTTAGCATTTTACAGCATCTCTGCTCATTGCATTCGTATCCCATTTCCCCTCCGATCTACACCCAAGCTTGACACGGTTGTGATGGGAGCACAGTACCTCCTCAGTTGTTAGTGACAGTACACTCATTCCTGAGGACCTCTCCTGTCATCAGTATCAAAACAGGATCAGTATACATAAATGGAGATTTCATTTTGATCATTTTGATTTATCTCGAAGGTAAAAATATATATTTAAACTGCAACAGTTTAGGTTCCATAGCCCTCCAGTTATCACCCTCTGCTTCTGAATGCAATGAATTCCCCCTCCCCTTCCTGTCCAGTCTTTCCATTCAGTGTGATGGAAGGAACATCTCTCATCCAGTTACCTGAGGCTGGCAGAGGTAATTACAGCCTCTGTTCTAATCCTGGAGTAACATACCACTGAGGAGCATGGTCTGTGTGCGAGAGGGTTGAGGAATAATCTTCAAGTATCATTTTTTTAAACTCCACTCTAATCTTCACAGGGCTGTCATTCCTGCATTAACTTTTTAGCAGAGTATAGAATGTGAAAATAGTTTGGGAACATTTGCCATAGTGATCCAGGCACTCATTAGCATTGGTAGAGTGGGTCTGATTGTTGAACTATGAACTGCTACAGACTGGCTCCACAGCACACAGCCAATGATTGATGTGTGAGAGCTACCCCACCCCCACTGCTAGGGTCTGTCTGTACATCTGTCTCTTCTCCCTCCCGCACTCCCTCCCCATGTCTCTGCCACTCTGATGTTATCTCTGAGTCTGCGTGTCTGTAGGCAGGAGGTGACGCAGTGTCTGACTGAATCCAGACAAAGACAAACTCATCAGCCAACAGACACAGAGGGAGAGAGGAGGAGGAAGGGGGGACAAAACAAAACAGACAAAAGAGAGAATGCCAAAACTCTAGTCAAACACTAAGCAATGGGGCTCCTGTTGAATTCAAGCTCCCCTCTTTTTTACCCACCCTCTGCTCCAACACACACAGTCACACAATACTGTCTGAGTCTCCAGGAAGTGCTGGGGCCCCTGCCTTCCATCTGTGTACAGGCACTCTGGTGTTCAGGACCATGGGAATGGTGAAACACAGACATCAGCTAATCCCAGACTCCCAGATCATTTCTCACTTCGCCTAATTGACAGCCTGGTATTTAATTAAGGTGATCCCTTTTTCTCCAGAATCCCTCCCACTCTGTGGAGCCCTACTCCCCAGTGAAGTGTCTGAAATGATCCCAACTCCACTCAGACAAATCAACAGAAAATGACCCATCTGTATGGCTTCCTCAAGTATGTGTGTTGTGAAGATGATACATTATAGATCCACAATGAAGACTATTCTGATACAACCTGAACGCATGCTATCAAAACAGACCTGTTTATAATCACCAACCCTTTCAGGGCTAATGAGACTTCTAACAGAGCTGTGGTTTCCCCTGCTATGCTTTCCCTCTACCCCAGCCATGATTGGCTCAGACAGGCTAGCTGATTAGTTTTCCCATGCTGGTAATGTCTGTGCTCTACATCGAGGGACATTTCACATCAGTTCACAACACACACACACCACTTTTAAGGATTATAATAATGTTTAATTCGATGGTGGGTTAAGAAAATGGCCGATTATCATTTTATAAACTATGTGGTGTGTGTGTGTGTGTGTGTGTGTGAATTTGTCTTGGACCAACTGTATGGACCAACTGTATGTGGTCATAGGAAAGTGCGAAGGTCTGGTTCATTCTGAGGGTAATAAAAAAGACAGTTGTTATTTCATAACTATCAGTCAGAAGTAGTACGTGAAGCTTGTAGACATCACTGTAGAAGCCCCCCCCAAAAAATACCTTAGTAAAACAACACCCATTATCAATCCTATACTGTGTTTGAACAACAGACTTCTATGGACCAATAAGTCTAGAAACACAATGCATCCTTACGGTGTTACTGTTTCCCATGCCAGATGATGTTATTAGCACATAAGAATTATTGAGGCCATTAGAGCAATACGTATTTCAACACCATATTTAAAACAAACTAGACTCGCCTACCTACCTACAGCACCCGATGTCACAGGAAGGCCAAAAAGATCATCAAGGAAAACAAACACCTGAGCTACTGCCGGTTCACCCTGCTATCATCCAGAAGGCAAGGTCACGTATTAATACAGGTGCATCAAAGCTGGGACCGATTGACTCAAAAACATTTATCTCAAGACCATCAGACTGTTAAACAGCCACCACTAACATAGAGGCTGCTGCCAACATACAGACTCAAATCTCTGGCCACTTTAATAAATGGATCACTGGTCACTTTAAATAACACAACTTGAATAATGTTATCCTACATTACTCATGTATATACTTTATTCTATACCATCTACTGTATCTTGCCTATGCCGCGCAGCCATCGCTCATCCATATATTTATATGTACATATTCGTATGCATCCCTTTACATTTGTGCGTATAAGGTAGTTGTGAATTTGTTCGATTACTTGTTAGATATTACTGCATTGTCGGAATTAGAAGCACAAGCATTTCGCTACACTCGCATTAACATCTGCTAACCATGTATGTAACCAATAACATTTTATTTTGAAAAGGACCATAAAGGCTACATGGTCATCTCACTGTATCGTTGGGTTCGAGCCCCTTGTGTGGACTTATGCGTCCTCAGGCATCCAGTAGCCTACACTATGAAAGATCAGCAGGCCAATACATCATGCTCTCAGTTTGACCTTCTAGCATGCATAGGAAAAGGACATCATCATTACCATCAGTAGAAATTTGTCAGGGCTACCCCTACACAGCTACCAAACCTGTGGTACCTAGCCTATACCAGCTCTGGAATAGTCTCCCATTGGAATTGGAGGAATGTTGCTTGCAGATAGCCAAAGTAGCTAAAGTAGTCAGGGACACTAAAAAACACCCTCCCCTAAGCTGGTGACTATGACAGAGACAACAACACTCATGGAACAGAAACTTTAAAATAGAGAAATAAAACATGTTTTAGTGGCCACAGGCATTGACAATGCCAGTATTATGACCGACATTGCTATTCTCCACTGGCTGTACTGGTTCTGTATCTGAATCTGAGATGTGGAGAGCTTATCCAGAGAAACATAAAGTACACTCAGAGCAAAAGAATGTTGTACCTAGTTTAAACTGACACTATACGAGGGACAACATCTTAAATGGATTCTGAGACCAATAAGGGTGAAATCTGTCCTACTCTCAAGACTAACATTATTTGCATTGACATTGGTAGGCTATATCATACTCTCAAAACAAGAGTTGAGAACAGGGACCAGCATGCCACAGCAGGTTTTCATGCTGTCTCAAACAAAGAATCTTCTTAAAAACCACCAACATAAGCGCCGGTAAACACATGGAAATAACTATCTGAATAGTTTCCCTCAGAGAAAACGACCTGCGCATGCAATTGTGAGGTTGTCATCTCCATACAAATATCATAGTATTAGTAGCCTAATAATGGTTCATGATCATTTGTTTGGTTCAAAGATACAGACAGTCGTCAGTGTCACGCTCGTTGATTCAATGTATCATCAAAATTATTAAAATATTGCCGTCGCGCCACATAGGTTGAACAAAAACATTGTATCAGGCGCTTGTATCAACGATGGTGATTGACACATTGTCTTGCAGTTCACAATTGCAACGGTGGCGAAAACAATCGTCTAGTTAGATGGATGGAAATGATCCTCCTCACTACTTTTCAACAAGTAAAAATGTCATTTACAATATCTTAGATACCTACAATTAACTTTGAAGGGGTTGTTCTGTTTTCGCCTGGACATATTATCCCCCACTCCCGGTTGGAAAAAAATCGAATCTCCTCCTAGCCCAGACAGATTTGAAGATTCCCCTAAGCAATCCAGCTGTATTCCGTAAAGGGACTCCCTTCTGAGAGTACAACAATAACACTTAAATTATTTAAAATAAATACCAAATACCAGATGATCAAAATGGTCTACCCAGGCAGAGATGAACACAGCTTACACCATTGGTGAGAGTCGGGGTCATTTAAATGAATACAAAACAAATAGCCTAAACAAATAAAAATAAATAAAAGCACAAATAGCCTGGTTACAATCTGATTCACTTAAATTTAAAGCAGTCGATCTAGATATATTTTTCAAATTATAGAAACTGCGAGAGTCCTATCCAACCCGGACTGAGATATTATTTGCTCAGCACCCCCGAGCAGCTACAATCCTGCGTTGCTGTCGCTTTGCTAATGCACTGCAGCGATACATAGGCACAGCTTCTTCTTCTTCGGTTATAATGAAGTTCGCACATTTTGTTTGCGCATACCGCCATCTACTGTGCGGTAGTGTGTGGTCGATCATGTACATTTTTGTGATACAAAAAAAGGGGGGGAAATAAATAAAAATTACCCACCAACTAACCCTACACCCATTTCATTTTTTTTTTTTAAATCACCACCCCATTCCACTACTTTGACCCTAACTGATGATACACCAGGCCAACGGCCTGGGAGGACCGGACTCTCGTTCAACACACCTTGTATCTCTTCCACAGTAAAACATTATACACCCAAGTACTGCCACCACAACATCTACTTTCTGTGATTTACATTCCATTTTTGCAGTACAATTTATAACCATGGCAATGAATGCTAAGAAGTCAACCTTACTGAAGCACAAATTCAAATCAGCCTGTCTATCCGTTCACCACGCTCATGCCGCAGTACTGCTTGCAGAACATGCACTGATGGCCTTTTTCCAATACCCATCTTCTGTTCCTTAGCCCAATTTAGTAGTCTGGCTATCTCCGGCCTCTCCATGCTCCCAAAATGTGCCACAATCGTCATCCATCTTAGCAAACAATCTCGGACTGCCTCCCTAACCTTGGTATGGTCTTGATTTTCATCCCACAGGCACAGCTGATATCTATGTTCACAAAATGCGCACCGCATTGTGGGATGTTCAAAACATTTGAGGGTAGATAACCTGTGATGACATAGGAGCAGTGGACTACCGTCAACAATAATACATTGAGCCTACTTCTTTCTCTCCTCATTTCGTATATCATAATATTTGAATATTACATATTTTAAAGGATTTTAGGCTGCATGTTAGGTGATTTTAAAACATACTGACAATTTTAATATTGTGAATTTTAAATAGGCCTATATTCACAAAGCCCCCCAAAAGTAACACAATTTACACCAACTGATTCAATGACAGGGTTGCAAAATTCAGTCTGCGCTATCTCCAACATTACGTGGCACGTCGTGCACTTCAGCCTCTACCAAGAGGTGTAGACCTTTATGGTACAGGTGGTACTGCACTCGATTCACCCCATAATCACAGCATTGCTGGTTCAAAACCTGCTCCAGCTGTTTGCTCCGATTTTGGAGAAGGGAAGTCCCAACTGGCCGGGCTTGCAGCTGGGTGGTTTGCGACTGTCAAACACCTTAGCTGTTACACCAAGAGATCAGAATCTTAAGGTCGCTACACCCTACAACCTTCCTTCGAATAGTCTGGCTTGCACTTCTCTAGTTCCCCGTGCCTGCACCCTTGGGGCACAGGCGCAATCGGGGACATCCCATTTCTGACACCAGTGTAGCGAAGTTGGAGTGGTACCTGGGACCTTGCCATTAGGCCAAGAGATCCTAAACTCTTTTGATGAGGTTGCTAGGTGTTGGGTTTGGGCACCTACACTACTGGTACCAGCAGTGGGAAACCCATGGTTTTTCTGGCCTTTGATGGAAGTTTTCCCCTGTTCACATTCTGGTTTGTGCATGGGATACTTTTCTGGAGAATATAGTGCCTCCAAGTATGGGAGTGTACTATTGCTTCTGCCAAGAGGTCTGGACCTCTATGGTACATGTAGTAGTGTGCTTGTTAGTCCAAAACCTGGTGACTCCGGTTCAAACACCCTTCCAGTTGTTCCTATTCAATCTATGTACAGTATATTTTCAGATGGCAGAAAGAAATGTATACTTCATTGAAAAAAGAAAAGAAGCTACGATGAACCCATGTCCTGATTGAACTTAGTGCGGAATTGTCTGTAAAGTACACTAGATGGAGCCCACAAACCTCACAAAATTACAAATGTCATAACATTACATGTTGACGTCATCACTGACTGCCACGAGGTGAGGCGTGCAGACCGCAGCACGACGTTGATAGACAATATTACTCATCCGCACATTTCGGACACATCTAAATACAACAACATAAGATACAACAAATAGCTACCTAGCTAGGTAGAACACCAGCCAAGCAACATAATCAGACTGTGGCGTGCTATAATACCAATACTCGAAGCGTGCATTAATATCTCTAAACGTCTCACAAGTGCAGCTAGAACGGCAGGCATATGCTAGTTAATGGTTTATTTAGCTAGCTACTAGTAGCTATAGCATTATTGCAGTGGTAAAATAAACATGTTCGTATAACCAAAATGCTTACATACATACCAGCAACCCACGTTACTCACTCAAATGTCACATAGCAGTGTCGAGGCTGGTGGATGTGCTAGCTAATTGAGAGTTATGCAAATAATTTGCGCGCTCGTCTGTTTGAGGTCTTCGTTCCTTTCTCATTCCATTCCATTGAAGTTTTGTTTTTTTCGGTGTAACCCTCCGCCTGCGGTAGAAGTGCTGAGGCTAGGAGAGCCACCATTTTGAATGTCTGGTCTGTTCCTCCCTCTGTCGCAAATAGAGAAGATTCCAGCTATTTTCTGGTATCAATACGGCTAGTGAGTATAACTTTATACAAATATGTCAGTTAAACAGAGTTGTTTATTTTGATAATTGCTGAAATATCAGCACGACTGTCTTAAACCGCGGTGACAAAAATCCACGTTGGCGCTCCATGATCGGAAGTGAGGCTGCGCTAACCAGCCAGTGTACCGGGGTTTTCTGTCAGAGAAGCGTTAGCCTGGTGTCGGCTAGCTGGTATGCTTACATGATATGTACTTGTGCGATCTTTAACCTAAGAAATCTGTTTTTAATACTGAACTTTTACTTGCTTACACGCCTTCAATGTATGTCAACATTGCATTTGGTTATTTGCTGTGTAACTGAAACGAGATGTACCGGTAGGTATGTAGGGCAAGGTAGCTAACGTTATCTAGTTGTTAGTTAGCTAATCCTACTAGCTAGCTAACTTGCTAACTAAGTCAGTGTGATGAAGGCCTTTTCGTGATTGCGTAGCTAGCTATCTAGCCATGCTCTGTATGTCCACTTACTAAAAGGGTTTACTTTAGGTCTGAGAAATTAGAAAGCTGTAATTGTGCCATGCTCGCCCTGAAATGGCCTCTGACGTTAAATTGCTAGCTTGTTAGTGACAATGCTAACTAGTGGTAACGTGACAATGAATAATATATTTAACAGGTGTGGTTAAATGTTCGTATTGTATTGTGTTCAAGAGATGACAAGCAATTTAACTCCCTTTCCGTGGGCTTGTGATCTACCGTAGCAAGCTAGCCACCCTACCCTGCTAACGCGTTACTAGTTAGTCAGCCAGCTACTTGGTATGCGGAATGTAGCTATATACCGACCATTGGTACCGACGTGTAAGTTACCTAGTTAACTACTTTAGCTAGCCAATTATGTTAGCTAAGTAGCTAGCTAACTTAGCTAGCGCAAAACCAAGTTGAACTGTAACGTATACCCACGCTTCAAAGAATATGTGTGTGTTATAACGTTACTTAGCTTGGGTGTAAGTTAACTATTGTAACGTTTAGCTTATGCTGTTTCTACGTGGTTGCAATGAAGTCAAGGTTACTAACATTACTTAAGCTAGCTAGCTACTATGGTATTGTTGCCACTTAACGTTAACTAGCTAATACTCACATACTGGATGTGTGGGGAAGTTACATTGAATGTTAGTATGCTATTATGTCAGATGTTTACACACCTCGACAATTGTCAATTCTTAGGTTCTTGTAGCTAACCGCTTTATTTTTTTTCAGTTGTGCCATACCCCAGACTTGTATAAAAATGTATATTGACTTGTATAAAAAAAAAAAAAAGGTTATTATGCCACCTGCTTCACTTGTGATTATTAGGCTATGTATGTGCCATTACAGCCATTGGGTTGTTTATTTGAGCTTGCTCCAAGTTCTTAAAATATTTTTCTCCTTTTGAATTGTGATTTCCTATTTCCCTTTTTTCAACATCAGTGTCATATACTCAAATCGGCTTGCTTTTTTTCATTGCATGTTCTTTGTATTTGCATTAAACCAGCTGACAAGTGCCCATGTTTCTACCTGCATTTTCAGCCTATTCAATGAAAGCTTTCTGTCTACAGTACACACATATATTGGTAGGCCAATACTTGGCTAAACCATGTGGGTCCAATGTTTTGTATAAATGTTCTGTCATACTACTTGCAGAATTGTTTTTATGTTGGAATGGAGGTAGCAGCCTGCTGTATCTCGATCTTTTCATTCAAAGACTCAATCATGGACACTCTTACTGACAGTTGTGGCTACTTTTTGTGATGTATTGTTGTCTCCAGCTTCTTGCATTTTGTGCTGTTTGTGGCCAATAATGTTTGTACCATGTTTTGTGCTGTTGTGTTGCTGCCTTGCTATGTTGTTTGTAGCAGGTCTCTCTTTATGTAGTGTTGTGACGTGTGTTTTGTCCTTATATTGTATTTATTTTTAATCCAAGGCCCCTGTCCCCCGCAGGAGACCTTTTGGTAGGCCGTCATTGTAAATAAGAATTTGTTCGTAACTGACTTGCCTAGTAAAATAAAAACACTACCAATTAAATATCTCAGTGAGAGCTTGGCTGAGCAGTGACAGCAAAATTAGTGGCAAAGAGAACAATATGCTGGGATTTTTATTTTTTATTTTATTTCACCTTTATATAACCAGGTAGGCTAGTTGAGAACAAGTTCTCATTTGCAACTGTGACCTGGCCAAGATAAAGCGTAGCAGTGTAAACAGACAACAACACAGAGTTACACATGGAGTAAACAATAAACAAGTCAATAACATGGTAGGAAAAAGAGAATCTATATACAATGTGTGCAAAAGGCATGAGGTAGGCAATAAATCGAAGAATTACAATTTAGCAGATATTGTGTTGAAAGGAGCAGTCCCTCTACAATGGTGGCTTCAGAATTGTTTCTGTAGCTTAATGAACTTAATTTGCACAACTTTGGTTAAGGAGGAAGTAAATTGTGGCACATACTCCAGTTGCTGTATTATTGAATAGTGTCGGGGTTCTCAATTGGAAAGAGCCTCATTGATGGTGTGTGTTGTCTCTAGATTCTGGACATTGGAAATTTAGTAGCCTATGTCCCCAGTGGACTCTTCCGTGTGTTGAGGTTGTTTTCTCTTGCCACTGGTTGCTAGGCTCAGCAGGCTTGTGTATCTTCCAGAGTCTCAGGAGAGGAATGGGCAGTTCCATTCACTCAGGAAATCTGCCACAGTTGGTGTCAGATATGATCCCTTCTGTGGCTATATGAGGGTGTTGATAACATTCAATATATCATTATTATTTCTTCCTATATGCCCATTTTGTTCCCAAAGCAGTCTTAAATAACATAATCAAATGCATCAGTATGCATGTGGAGGACAATAGCCTAATTCAACTGGGACAGGAATAAGTTCAGGAGTTTGAGATCCATCCCCCTCTAATTGATCAGGATAATGCCTCACGTCAGTCATTCCATTTGACAGCAATGTTTTTGACTTGACCAAATTACACCGTGTTAGCTTTTCAAGCTCCTGTGAAATATAGCGGGGCTAAAATCTGTAGCGTGGACACAGCCAAACAGTACTGTTTTTGTCCTGGGAGAGTAAGGCTGAGCAAAACTGATGTTTGTGAATGTGTCTTTGGTGGTTGCTGCCCAACAGTTCAGCAAGTGCAAACTTTATCCACCTATGGTTTTCCTAATCCACCTATTGTGTTCAACCTGTCCTCTGTCGAGACCAAACGCATCTTTTGTGCCCGCTTTTGGGGACATAATAAAGAAAATGTCATGTCTTGTTGTAATTAATAAAATAATGTTTACCTATAAAAGTTATTGCAACATTGTAGTAGAACAGACATTTCATAAACCTTTGTTAGTCTAGCAGAGACTGGATTTTCCATATTTGTTGTGTGTGTGCACACTTAGGAGCACATAGGCTGATTGGGGCCTTTGGTTACTTGTCAGATGTTAGTCACAGGAAATATAAGCCTTTGTTTTGCTCGAGTCATTAAGCCTAGGTGACAGGCCTTTTTATGACAGACCTGAATGTGTGTTATGAGTCATGCATTCAAACGGATTGCAGGACTATAGGGTGTGAATTACTTGTTGCAGTTAATTGTACTTTCTTGTGCTATCTGGGAGTGACGGAGGTTGCTAATACGTTGTGCCTAAGAAGAACACCTCTTAGCCATGACGATTTACCATAGGTTCTCATCTATGCTGCCCAGTTTCCGTTTGAATGGTAATGGAAGGGAGGGAGTCCGAGTCCCCCTGCTCTTCTGGAATGTGCACTGACCTTCCATTGCACTTTGATCACAGTGAATACTGACATTATCAACATACTGGCTCATGCAACTATGCTCCTTTCTCTGCATCTTCCTTGATCATTTAATTTCGTCCAGACTCCACGGTAGGGCTGTGCGATGTGGCCTAAAAATCAAATCTGTGTGTGTGTATATAAAATAAAATAAATTACTCTAACATGAAGATTCACAATGTACATTATATGACAAAGTATGTGGACACCTGCTCGTCAAACATCTCATTTCAAAATAATGGGCATTAATATGGAGTTGGCCCCCCTTTTGCTGCTGTAAAATCCTCCACTCTTCTGGGAAGGCTTTCCACTAGATGCTGGAACATTTCTGCGGGGACTTGCTTCCATTCAGCCACGAGAATTAGTGAGGTCGGGCACTGATT
Organism: Salvelinus fontinalis; assembly: GCF_029448725.1. Taxonomy (NCBI): domain Eukaryota; kingdom Metazoa; phylum Chordata; class Actinopteri; order Salmoniformes; family Salmonidae; genus Salvelinus; species Salvelinus fontinalis. The sequence goes on from NC_074699.1 coordinate 21,892,432, forward strand.
TTGGGCAATTAGGCCTGTCTCGCAGTCAGCGTTCCAATTCATTCCAAAGGTGTTCAATGGGGTTGAGGTTAGGGCTCTTTGCAGGCCAGTCAAGTTCTTCCACATTGATCTCGATAAACCTTTGCTGTATGGACCTCGCTTTGTGCACATGGGCATTGTCATGCTGAAACAGGAAAGGGCCTTCCCCAAACTGTTGCCACAAAATTTGAAGCACAGAATCGTCTAGAATGTATGCTGTATGCTAGTATGCTGTAGCATTAAGATTTCCCTTCACTGGAACTAAGGGGCCTAGCCCAAACCATGAAAAACAGCCCGAATTTATACACCTGTCCGCAACGGGTGTGGCTGAAATAGCCGAATCCTCTAATTTGAACAACCGTTTTTTTTTTATTATTCTAAATACGCTTTTGTTATACAATTAAATGTCAAACAGTCAGCAATAATCTAATGAATTGAGGGCTTGTGAAGTTCTACCTAGGCTAAATTTAAGCCTTCCACAACCATAAGACCCACTATTTTATAACAACAATAGTTTAACCTGCTTTTTTGCAATCACTAAACTGGCTTTCAGGTCTATGAAAATGTCCATTTTTTATTTTATTTATTTTTTTACAAATTGAACATGAATCATGTATAATGTACAATTGAAGTCAGAAATTTACATACACTTTTAGGTTGGAGTCATTAAAACTCAACAAATTTCTTGTTAACAAACTATGGTTTCGGCAAGTCGGTTAGGGCATCTACTTTGTGCATGACACAAGTAATTTATCCAACAATTGTTTACAGACAGATAATTTCACTTATAATTCACTATCACAATTCCAGTGGGTCAGAAGTTTACATACACTAATTTGACTGTGCCGTTAAACAGCTTGGAAAATTACAGAAAATTATGGCATGGCTTTAGAAGCTTCTGATAGGCTAATTGACATCATTTGAGTCAACTGGAGGTGTACCTGTGAATGTATTTCAAGGCCTACCTTCAAACTCAGTGCCTCTTTGCTTGACATCATGGGAAAATCAAAATAAATCAGCCAAGACCTCAGAAAGAAATTGTAGACCTCCACAAGTCTGGTTCATCCTTGGGAGCAATTTCCAAATGCCTGAAGGTACCACGTTCATCTGTACAAACAATAGTACGCAAGTATAAACCCCATGGGACCACGCAGCCATCATACCGCTCAGGAAGGAGAAGCGTTCTGTCTCCTAGAGATGAATGTACTTTGATGTGAAATGTGCAAATCAATCCCAGAACAACAGCAAAGGACCTTGTGAAGATGCTGGAGGAAACAAGTAAAAAAGTATCTATATCCACAGTCAAACGAGTCCTATATCGACATAACCTGAAAGGCCGCTCAGCAAGGAAGAAGCCACTGCTCCAAAACCGCCATTAAAAAAGCCAGACTACGGTTTGCAACTGCACATTGAGACAAAGATCGTACTTTTTGGAGAAATGTCCTGTGGTCTAGAGGTCGACCGATTTTAATCGGAATGGCCGATTTTAATTAGGGCCGAATTCAAGTTTTCGTAACAATCGGTAATCGGCATTTTTGGACACCGATTATGGCCGATAGCACTCCACGAGGAGACTGCGTGGCAGGCTGTGGCCTGCTGGAGGTCATTTTGCAGGGCTCTGGCAGTGCACCTCCTTGCACAAAGGCGGAGGTAGAGGTCCTGCTGCTGGGTTGTTGCCCTCCTACGGCCTCCTCCACGTCTCCTGATGTACTGGCCGGTCTCCTGGTAGCACCTGCATGCTCTGGACACTCTGCTGACAGACACAGCAAACCTTTTTGCCACAGTTCGCATTGATGTGCCATCCTGGATGAACTGCACTACCTGAGCCACTTGTGTGGGTTGTAGACTCCGTCTCATGCTACCACTAGAGTGAGAGCACCGCCAGCATTCAAAAGTGACCAAAACATCAGCCAGGAAGCATAGGAACTGAGAAGTGGTCTGTGGTCACCACCTGCAGAATCACTCCTGTTTTGGGGGGTGTCTTGCTAATTACCTATAATTTCCACCTTTTGTCTATTCCATTTGCACAACAGCATGTGAAATTTATTGTCAATCAGTGTTGCTTCCTAAGTGTACAGTTTGATTTCACAGAAGTGTGATTGACTTGGAGTTACATTGTGTTGTTTAAGTGTTCCCTTTATTTTTTTGAGCAGTGTATATATTTTTAATCGTGCATATTTAGTTAAAAGAAATTCATGTTAGCAGGCAATATTAAACTAGGGAAATTGTGTCACTTCTCTTGCGTTCATTGCACGCAGAGTCAGAGTATATGCAACAGTTTGGGCTGCCTGGCTCGTTGTGAACTAATTTGCCAGAATTTTACATAATTATGACAGAACATTGAAGGTTGTGCAATGTAACAGGAATATTTAGACTTATGGATGCCACTTGTTAGATAAAATACGGAACGGTTCCATATTTCACTGAAAGAATAAATGTTTTATTTTTTAAACGATAGTTTCCGGATTTGACCATATTAATGACCTAAGGCTCGTATTTCTGTGTGTTATTATGTTATAATTAAGTCTATGATTTGATAGAGCAGTCTGACTGAGCGGTGGTAGGCAGCAGCATGCTCGTAAGCATTCATTCAAACAGCACTTTCGTGCATTTGCCAGCAGCTCTTCGCAATGCTTCAAGCATTGCACTGTGTATGACTTCAAGCCTATCAACTCCCGAGATTAGGCTGGTGTAACCGATGTGAAATGGCTAGCTAGTTAGCGCGGTGTGCGCTAATAGCGTTTCAAACGTCACTCGCTCTGAGACTTGGAGTAGTTGTTCTCCTTGCTCTGCAAGGGCCGCGGCTTTTGTGGAGCGATGGGTAACGATGCTTCGAGGGTGGCTGTTGTCGATGTGTTCCTTGTTCGAGCCCAGGTAGGGGCGAGGAGAGGGACGGAAGCTATACTGTTACACTGGCAATACTGAAGTGCCTATAAGAACATCCAATAGTCAGAGGTATATGAAATACAAATAGTATAGAGAGAAATAGTCCTATAAATCCTATAGTAACCTCAACCTAAAACTTCTTACCTGGGAATATTGAAGACTCATGTTAAAAGGAACCACCAGCTTTCATATGTTCTGAGCAAGGAACTTAAACGTTAGCTTTTTTTTACATGGCACATATTGCACTTTTACTTTCTTCTCCAACACTTGTTTTTGCATTATTTAAACCAAATTGAACATGTTTCATTATTTATTTGAGGCTAAATAGATTTTTTTGATGTATTATATTAAGTTAAAATAAGTGTTCATGGCCTCCCGGGTGGCGCAGTGGTCTAGGGCACTGCATCGCAGTGCTAACTGCGCCACCAGAGTCTCTGGGTTCGCCCCCAGGCTCTGTCGCAGCCTGCCGCGACCGGGAGGTCCGTGGGGCGACGCACAATTGGGCCAGCGTCGTCCGGGTTGGGGAGGGTTTGGCCGGTAGGGATTTCCTTGTCTCATCTCGCTCCAGCGACTCCTATGGCGGGCTGGGCGCAGTGCGCGCTAACCAAGGGGGCCAGGTGCACGGTGTTTCCTCCGACATATTGGTGCGGCTGGCTTCCGGGTTGGAGGCGCGCAGTGTTAAAAGAAGCAGTGCGGCTTGGTTGGGTTGTGCTTCGGAGGACGCATGGCTTTCGACCTTCGTCTCTCCCGAGCCCGTACGGGAGTTGTAGCGATGAGACAAGATAGTAATTACTAGCGATTGGATACCACGAAAATTGGGGAGAAAAGGGGATCAAATTTTTATTAAAAAAAAATAATAAGTGTTCATTCAGTATTGTTGTAATTGTCATTACTACAATTTTTTTTCATCTGCTGATTAATCGGTATTGGCTTTTTTTTGGTCCTCCAATAATCGGTATCGGCGTTGAAAAATCATAATCGGTCGACCTCTGGTCTGATGAAACCAAAATAGAACTCTGTCCATAATGACCATTGTTATGTTTGGAGGAAAAAGGGGGAGGCTTGCAAGCCGAAGAACACCATCCCAACCGTGAAGCACAAGGGTGGCAGCATCATGTTGTGGGGGGTGCTGTGCTGCAGGAGGGACTGGTGCACTTCACAAAATAGATGGCATCATGAGGCAGGAAAATGGTGTATATATTGAAGCAACATCTCAAGACATCAGTCAGGAAGTTAAAGCTTGGTCGCAAATGGGTCTTCCAACTGGACAATGACCCCAAGCATACTTCCAAAGTTGTGGCAAAATGGCTTAAGGACAACAAAGTCAAGGTATTGGAGTGGCCATCACAAAGCCCTGACCTCAATCCTATAGAACATTTGTGGGCAGAACTGAAAAGCGTGTGTGAGCAAGGAGGCCTACAAACCTGACTCAGTTACACCAGCTCTGTCAGGAGGAATGGGCCAAAAATCACCCAACTTATTGTGGGAAGCTTGTGGAAGGCTACCTGAAACGTTTGACCCAAGTTAAACAATTTAAAGGCAATGCTACCAAATACTAATTGAGTGTATGCAAACTTCTGAACCACTGGGAATGTGATGAAAGAAATTAAAGCTGAAATAAATCATTCTCTACTATTATTCTGACATTTCACATTGTTAAAATAAAGTGGTGATCCTGACTGACCTAAGACATGGAATTTGTACTTCGATTAAATGTCAGGAATTGTGAAAAACTGAGTTTAAATATATTTGGCTAAGGTGTATGTAAACGTCCAACCTCAACTGTACATGCAAATGAATTTGATCGCCCAGCCTTAAGCCATGGTGCGGCTAACTCGACCTGACATTTGTCTCGGGGGCTGCATAGGTGCGCTCATCTATACACACAACTATACACTCACCTGTCAGTTTTTATTAGGTACACCACCCTGTTCACAAAACTGGATCGATCCTACAGACAGTGAGTCACGTGGCCATGGTTTCCTATATAAAGGAGGCATTCAGTTATTGTTCGATTGAATGTTAGAATAGGCAAAACAAGTGACTTAAGCAACATTTAGCATTGCGTGATCGTCGGTGCCAGGCGGGCCCGATCCAGTATCCAGAAACGGTTGCCCTCCTGGGCTTTTTACACACGGCAGTGTCTCGTTGTGACAAACAAAAAAACATCCAGTCAGCGGCAGTCCTGTGGGGGAAAACCTCTTGTTGATATAAGAATTCGAAGGAGAATGACAAGAATCATGCAAGCTAACAGGTGGGCCACAAATGGACAAATAGCAGCGCAGTACAACAGTGGTGTTCAGAACGGCATCTCGGAAAACACAACTGGTTGATCGTTGTCACGGATGGGCTATTGCAGCAGACGACCACACCGTTCCACTCCTATACGCTAAAACAAGAAGAAGCGGCTCCAGTGGGCTCACGATCATCAACTTTAACAATTGATGAGTGGAAAAAACCTTGCCTGGAACATGATGGCAATTTCAGTTTACTTGAGTGTCCTGCACAGACCTCAACCCAATAGAGCATCTTTGGGAAGAAATAGAACTGGCTGTTCGCAGCATGACTCGCCGTCCAATCTGCAGCATCTGAGTGATGCCATCACATCAGCATGGACCAACATCCCTGTGGAACGTTTGACACCTTGTAGAATACCCCAAATAATTCAGTCTGTTCTGGAATAAACTGGCCGGTGAGTCTAAATTAATTATCTAAGATGTGCCAAATTTAGGTTATATCCAGCTCAGGGCTCCAGCTATGCATTTGGTGTTCTAAGTGGCTAGATGTCAAGATCAAGCTTCTTGGTTACAGCAGGGACAAACAATCCCCTCCTGGATTAAGATCTATGTTGCCTAAATTATTATTATTATTTTTTTTCTAGAAATAGCACCACTTGTGTGAACTTCCAGTAATACTGTATACCGTGGTATTGGAAAAAGTCTTTGATGTGATAACAACATAACTGGTGTTATTATTGGATTGTCTGTTCTCTGTTGGACCTTTTTGTGTGTACAACATCAGCCTTTATATTTCCCCCAGTTCTAAGAGGGTCTCTGCTCTGTCCATTTAGCAAGTGTGTTATTTTTTCAGCATCAGCTCTGAGGTGGCTTGATGCAGAAAATAGCTTTGTTCAGCAACTAATTACTGTCGTCCCTCTTGCTGTAACGGCTCAATTATGCTATCCATGCTAACAGATAAGAGCCATGCTTCTTTTGAGATGGGGAGTCATAAAGCACCTCTTCTCCGCACGCAGGAGCCAGCGATAAACTCTCTTTGTTCCTGGCATAGTGTGCTTGATGGATCCCCTGTTGTGGCGGTGGTGCATTAACACACACCCCTCTCACCAGGCCCTTCACTGCAATAAACAAGGCCTCCAGACCCACTGCAGGTGCCAGGACCTTGACCTTGTTCTGCCCACTCCAGCCTGCCCAGGGTTTCTCTTACGTCCTCTGTCACTCTGCTGTGTCTGGCTGTAGTACTGTAAGTGTACACTTCCTGAATGCACTACAATAGAGGGTAGGCTGCAGTGTTCATTGCTTTAACTCAGGTGTTGAAAGTCAAACGTGTCATTGCTATAGAGTTTCTAAAAGCAGGAAGTAGAATTTGTTTAGCACACCCAATGACATTGTGCCTTTGGAATGCTGAGATCTGTTGGTCTCTTGTCGTACGAGTCATATCCTATGAATTGGCGTCAGTGTTTCATGTGCAGTTATTACACATTCATAGTTTCCCCTTCCACGGGAGACCGCATATCCATGTATCTCATTGTGACAGTTTGTATTACTACTTTCTCTTTACTGAATTTAAGGCTAAAAGCCTATTGAACAATTTTGTCTCGCTCTCTTAACTGTCAAGAGAGCAATCCTTTCTCTGTGTTTTCGGATTGCTCTCACACCACCGCTGGGCTCATCCTCACTAGCAGACAGTTCATGAAAGATTGTGATGCAGCTCAGTGCTCATGCACCATTTACCCAACTAATTCCTGCAGGGTTTAAACGCAGAGTTTCTAAACCCAGAGGCGCAACATCGTGAGACTTCGGGAAGGCTTGCAAAACGGACCAAATTCAATGAGAGAAGTGAAATTCTTCATTGGTTGTTAATTTTCTCGAAGTCTAAAGGCAACCTAGATTCTAGTAAATGTCTTAAGTAGTTGAACATGTTATTACTCCAACCTCGTGAAAGTGACCAACTGACACTTTTTCATTTTCGTCAAACTACTTTTATATCGAAGGGGTGACTTTGATTTGACGGCCTTAAGATGCGCAGTTCGGCGCGAGATGACCGTTAGACCCGACAACGTGTTTCTGCTCATGAGCTTAGCTAGCCAAATTTTTCATGACATCGCCTACAAGTGTGATCTGGGATTTCTATAGGCTAAAACTGCTTCTCCAATCTTCATACTGTACTCTTGACTTACAGTCAAGGTGTCATTTACATGTTGGTATATTTGATCCTCTGAAATGGGCATGAGACCAATTTAGTCAACTAGTGCACAGATCCAACATGCGAGCTGCTTCTTCTTGACCAGAGGCCACTGGATTGTGGTAGTGTGCACATACAGACTAGGTGGTCAAAGCGCAGGACAAGCAACCTGCTGTACCTTGCAGGCCTCTGAGACCACAGGCTTTGGGACAACCAATGCGACTCAATTGATGGTGAATGTTATACCACACAGGAAGTCTACTTCTCAAATAGGAAGTAGTGCAGTGTATTTGTAATTATCGTCTTGCTGCCAACCCATAAAAGCAAATCAAATCCTTCTATCTCTGAGTCAGACACATATCATTAATGGGGTGAGAGATTTATATGCTTGTGTCTAATCATTTAATTCTGATTGCATCCTCTCATGGAGCAGCGTTCTTGTTAGAATGGTACATTAGTAACATCATAGAGGCACGGTACTGTGAGTTCTCTTGTGTTTGTCAGGTCTGTACCTGGCTGATGTTTTAGAAATGGGGCACTGTGCTCCTATTGTTATTCCTCTGTGTGGCTGCATGTAAATACTGGAGAATGTAATCTCACCGCCAAGCATGTGCCCCTTCAATATTTAATCACCCTCCACTGGTTTGAAACCTTAGTGTTCTCTTCACAAGCTTCTGAGCAAGGAATTCTCCATTTCCTTGTCACATTTGAGGCTGTACTCGGAGTCAATCACCACCTTCCGGAGACACCTGAAACCCCACCTCTTTAAGGAATACCTAGGATAGGATAAAGCAATCCTTCTGACCCCCCCCCCCCCCCCCCCCCTTAAAAGATTTAGATGCACTATTGTAAAGTGGCTGTCCCACTGGATGTCATAAGGTGAATGCACCAATTTGTAAGTCGCTCTGGATAAGAGCGTCTGCTAAATGACTTAAATGTAACAATGCTAATTTGCTATTCAAATATTTATAATCACATAGGCTGCCAAAAATACCATTACAAGAGTATGGATTTATCTTATAGAATGAGTGAGCGCCCATGGCTTCCTAATGATAACTATAATGAGCTAGACAGAAGTGGTGGTCAGGTGATTTACTAGCCCGCCAGCTACGTGCACTTAACTCAGAAATGCATACAGACAGACACTCTGTGGACCCACATCGGCCCAGGCATTCATGTTAATAGATTTGTCCTCTTTATTAACATTTTACGTCTGTAGTAACGCCATAAGCAATACAAATGTTTGAGAAACAACAAAGTTACTGATCTTATTGTCATTTTTTCCATACTTTCATAATGACATAGGTCTACTTTCATCTACCGGTTGCCAGATTTGCAGTATGGCCCTTGTTTAAAAAAATAATAAAAAGTGCTGCAGTTTGCTCTCGCCCAGCCAGTGCCTTCCCTTCACCTGTGCCAACATGCTTAGTTTCTCCGTGTTTTCCAGAGGATGCCAGCGCCGATCAGACTGCGGGAGCTGATCCGGACCATCCGGACGGCTCGGACCCAGGCAGAGGAGCGTGAGATGATCCAGAAAGAGTGTGCTGCCATACGCTCGTCCTTCAGAGAGGAAGACAACACTTACCGTTGTAGAAATGTGGCTAAGCTACTCTACATGCACATGCTGGGCTACCCAGCGCACTTTGGGCAGGTATGTTTAAAAAGAACACTATGTTCTTCATTTATTAACCAACATCTGTGAGTGTCTTGTTGTTCCTGGCAGTGAATGTGTCTCTTGCTGAAGAGAGCAGTTTTGTGAACGGATTACTACAGCTCAGCGTTCAACACCATAGTGCCCTCAAAGCTCATCCCTAAGCTAAGCACTCGGGGACTAAACACCTCCCTCTGCAACTGGATCCTGGACTTCCTGACGGGCCGCCCCTCAGGTGGCAATGGTAGGGAACAAAACATCCGCCACGCTGATTTTCAACACGCTGATCTTCAACACGGGGGCCCTTCAGGGGTACGTGCTCAGTCCCCTCCTGTGCTCCCTGTTCACTCATGACTGCATGGCCAGGCACGACTCCAACACCATCATCAAGTTTGCCGATGACACAACAGTGGTAGGCCTGATCACCGACAACGATGAGACGGCCTATAGGGAGGAGGTCCGAGACCTGGTCGTGTGGTGCCGGGACAACAACCTCTCCCTTAACGTGATCAAGACAAATTGTGGATTACAGGAAAAGGAGGAACGAGCACGCCCCCATTCTCATCGACAGGGCTGTAGTGGAACAGCTTGAGAGCTTGAAGTTCCTTGTTGTCCACATCACCAACAAACTATCATGGTCCAAACACACCAAGGCAGTTGTGAAGAGGGCACAACAAAGCCTATTCCCTCTCAGGAGACTGAAAAGATTTGACATGGGTTCTCAGATCCTCAAAAGGTTCTACAGCTGCACCATCAGGTGCATCCAGACATGTTGCATCACTGCCCGGTATGGCAACTGCTCGGCCTCTGACCGCAAGGCACTACAGAGGGTAGTGTGTACGGGCCAGTACATCACTGGGGCCAAGCTTCCTGCCATCCAGGACTGCTATACCAGGCGGTGTCAGAGGAAGGCCCTAAAAATTGTCAAAGACTCCAGTCACCCTTATCATAGACTGTTCTCTCTGCTACTGCACGGCAAGTGGTACCGGAGCGCCAAGTCTAGTTCCCAAAGGCTTCTTAACAGCTTCTACCTCCAAGCCTCTTGAGACTCCTGAACAGCTAATCAAAGGGCTACCCAGACCGCTCTTTTACGCTGCTGCTACTCTCTGTTTATTATCTATGCATGGTCACTTTAACTATACCTACATGTACATATTACCTCAACTAACCGGTGCCCCCAAACATTGACTCTGTACCGGTACCCCCTGTATATAGGCTCGCTTGTTATTTTAATAATTTAATAATTATTTTAATAATTAATAATTTGTTACTTTTATTTTCAATTTTCTACTTAAGTTTCTTCCTTTTTTTTCTAAAAGCATTGTTGGTTAAGGGCTTGTAAGTAAGCATTTCACTGTTGTATTCGGCGTTTGTGACAAATACAATTTGATGAGTTTTGTTTTCCAGCTTGAGTGCCTGAAGTTGATTGCGTCCCAGAAGTTCACTGACAAGCGGATAGGGTACCTGGGAGCCATGCTACTGTTGGACGAGAGGCAGGACGTCCATCTACTAATGACAAACTGCATCAAGAAGTAAGGCAGGCCAGAACCGCATCGGCTCAAACAAACTATACTGACAGCAACAGCTGCTTACTTGTAGTGTGGGAGTAGAGATAAGAGCTGTGCTGCAGGAGGTGGTGATGTGCACCAACGGCAGTATTCTGTTACTGCCAGAATTGTTACTCATGAGTGGTGCTCTCGCCAGCAGCGTGTGCTTCTGATGTTGTATATGGAAACAGCCCCATAACCTGCCGGATCAGCTGTTGCGCCTTTTTCTCAATCTCTTGCTCTCATGCACATTTTTCTTCTTTCCTGTCTCCCCTGCTCTATCCTTCGTCGTTCCTTTTACCCACCTCTCCCTGTCTATCTTATATTTTGTTCTCTCCGTCTTTCCTCTTTCTCTTCTACATCTCAGCACCATCCTATATCTTTGATCTGTTATCTCCCTATGAACGGGGACACAGCCACATTCCAAAGTCTAGGTTGAAAACGGAAGGAGACCGGGCATTTGCCGTTAAGACCCTTAGACTTTGGAATGGTCCGCCAGAGATCAGGCTTGCGGATTCAGTGCCTGTTTTTAAATCTCTGTTTAAGACACACTTTTATAAAGATGCTTTTAATGTATTATTTTTAATTAGTTCTTTTTTCATTCTCCTTCCTCCTGTCTTTATTTGCTCGTACTTTTATTTTATGATGTGAAGCACTTACTTTATACACTATATAAAGTTATTATTATCTACTATCCACTCATTCTTCCCCCTGTCCTTCCTCAGTGATCTGAATCACAGTACACAGTATGTCCAGGGCCTGGCCTTGTGCACCCTGGGCTGCATGGGCTCCTCAGAGATGTGTCGAGACCTGGCTGGAGAGGTGGAGAAGCTGCTCAAAACATCCAACTCCTACCTGAGGAAAAAGGTACCTCATTCTCACCTAGCCCACATTCACTCTTTACAAAGAAGTGTTAGTCAGGTGATCAGTTTGAAATGTGTCAGCAGACCTGCCAACCTGCACTCATTTTGCGTACCATGCACACAATTTGAGGTCACAGTATGCTGGTACGAAAAACGACCCTAAAATACGCTTCTATTGGTACAACCGTCTGAAGTTGGAGCTGAGCCAATCAGGACTTTGGTGAGGATAAAATATCTCTAGCTCTCCACTCCGGCACACCCCCTATAGTCGTAGTAGTCTACTGATTTCCTCCCTCGAGCTGAATGGCAGCACTTTGTCCGCTGATGTGTGACGAAAAAGGGTAGGGAAAATGGATAATGAACTATTTGGCGAAATACATTTTCCAAAATTGTATGTGTTAATCAAGCACATGACCACTATTATTTCGTAGTTAGCTCCTTCGTCATTAAGACAAATGTAGTTAGCTAGTGTTTAGTCAACAGACATGGTAGTGAGAGCTGTTCTGCTAATACCGTCCTTCACAGAAAGTTATATTAGGCTGTCTTAAGATTAGTAGGCCTATGTTGATTTAATCAGTTGTTGATATGTCATCTTGATGCAGCTGTATGTCAACATAAGGTAATGTTGTGATAATAATCAGTTCACCAATGACAAGGTATGTTGATTGATGGTAGCCTAGTAGTCAGACCTTGATGGATGAGGTCAGGGATGGAGATCTGAAACAAACTAATATAGGCCTAGTTCAGTTGTTTCATATTCCAAATAGCCTACAGCAAGCTAGACCACTACATTACATCCTGTAATTGAATTATTCTAAATGTTCTCCCCAAACAAAATTAAGGATCCAGTTTACGTTTCTACTAGACTATCCACATACAGACACCTATTAATTTGAGTACGGTAATCAATAAACTCAAAATGTAACCTAGAAAAATTTGAGTGTCATTGAGACCACCAATTTCATTAATTTCTCTCGCTCAAAAGTTTTAGAACACCTACTCATTCATATTTTTACAATTTTCTACATTGTAGAATAATAGTGAAGACAAACTATGAAATAACAGATATGGAATCATGTAGTAATCAAAGTGTTAAACAAATCAAAATATATTTGATATTCTTCAAATAGCCTTCCTTTGCCTTGATGACAGCTTTGCACACTCCTGGCATTCTCTCAACCAGCTCAACCAGGTAGTCACCTGGAATGCATTTCAATTAGAGTTGTGCCTTAAGTTAATTTGTGGAATTCCTTTCTCTCCTTGATGCGTTTTGAGCCAATCAGTTGTGTTGTGATAAGGGAGGGGTGGTATACAGAAGATAGCCCTATTTGGTGAAGTGCATTTGCCTATGATTTGAGCAGGGTGGGTGTTGCGCGCGCACCGTCATGGGAGCCGGGGGTGCCCCCGCGCTAAAGCCGTAGTCATAAAAATGATTTACGGTTGGCAGGTCTGTGTTAGCATGTCATAGTTGAGGACTTTGAAAACATTCAAATTTTCTCCCCAGGCGGCGTTGTGTGCGGTCCACGTCATCAGGAAGGTCCCAGAGCTGATGGAGATGTTCCTCCCAGCCACAAAAAACCTGCTGAGCGAGAAGAACCACGGTGAGACAACAGGGGGCTGGGGCCAACTGTGTCCTGCACAGAGAGCATTGGGTTTGGTCACTCACAGATAAAATGGGGATGCCGTGTCCTTCAAAGGGATAATTGGGCTGGTGCCCTCTACGCAGTTGAAATGTCCTTCAGTGAAGAGAGTTGGAGCTGTGGGGCTGCTGCATCTTTCACAGCATACGGGTGTCATAGTACAATGGCTAATATTCTGACAGCTTTATAAAGCGGCGCTCTTGTCAGAACCGATGTTATCACTTCGATTATGTTTCTAAACAAGTTTGATAGATGAAGTTGCCCCTAGAAATTGTAAGGTCAGTTTTGTGTTTTCTCCTCAATGGTCAAGGTAAGGATTTGGGGAGTTGATGCTAGATATATATATATACCTGTAGTTGTTTTTGTAGTGCTAAAATAGTGCTTAATGACATTAAACTGAAACTTACTAAGAGTGAGAATCCAGACTATAAACCACCACAATGGAACCAGCAAACAGCTTCCCCCATAGACTATGTTCTTTATTTTAGTAACAATGCTGTGACATTGTTAAAACGTTGACTCGCAGGGAATTGGCAAGGAAATTTGTGCAAATTTGTGAACTACTACGGTTCACCAGGGATGCTGTTTGTTGACCTTTTTTCAAACTAGTTTCTCTTTGTCTCCTTAAGGTGTTCTCCACACTTCTGTTGTCCTCCTCACTGAAATGTGTGAAAGAAGTCCTGACATGCTCTTACACTTCAGAAAGGTATGGATAGCCACCATCTAATTAGTGAAATTACTACTATCAAGAGTTTTTGGGTAACAGCGTTACAGCGCAAGTCTTCAGGGAGTTAATTAAGCATTTGTCCTAAGCTCACTCTACATTTCATTCTCCCTTAGTACTCATTTTCCTTTCACTATGACTGTTTTGGATATACTTCAAACATATCTTGCATTTTGAATCCTTGGATTACATTTTCCCTTAAGGTTTGCTCTACATTCATAGTAGGCCTATGTCTCAGTCGTATCTCCTTGCCTCGCTTATTTCCTCGCTGTATCTCTAGTGGCTCTGTACCTCTTTCCCTTAGCCATAACAACCTTGAGCCAGTCTCCCACCCCTCATGTTCCAGATCAGAACATGACTTTGAGCTCTCTAAAAGTGAATCTTCCCTAACATCTACCTCATATTTTTTCTGTCATTTGTCTTTGTTACAATTCCTGCATTGTGTTAGAATGAGAAGGTAAGAGTACATTCTGGTTTCATAGCTGGTGCATGCTGTTACTAGTAATCACACGGTCACTGTAGATGTAATCAAATCTGTGTTCCGTAAAGTTCCTTTTTGTCTTTTTGATTTAGACTTTTACAGCGCTCATATGTTGGTGTTCTCTTTTTGATATCATGACAGGATTTTTTTATGTTTCTTAGACATCTCTCACTATTGTCAATGTGTCATCATCAACCTAATGTGTAACTCGTTTGATCACCGTATGTTGAAAACAACATGGGTCTGTTTTCAATTGATCACCTCAAGTGTTTTCACTAGACATTGATGGTTTTATGTCTGTTAAAAGGGAGGTATGTGTCTGTATGCGTACAAATATATATTTCAGAAAATTTGCACCAATGCGAATATGTTTGTCTATGAATACTCTTGCCTAGCATTCCTGGTAACAATTATGATGAGGGTTCTATTTCATCCAGATGTGATTGAATGTGACATCACAGTTCGATTAGCTTTTCAAAACTCAACATCCTAACCGAATGTTTTCATACAATCAATGTTGTCTTGATTACCATAACCCAGAAAGTTACATTGATGATTAAATCAAGAGAATGTAAAGAATAACTGCACATTCTACAAAGTACTTTGTCATGTTATTTCAGTAACAAGGTAGGACACCGATTCCTCAGAAATAAAGACCTTGACCCTTGATGGCACCTCTCCTCTCCTGTTGTTGGTCTTTTGTAGTTGGTTCCACAGCTGGTGAGAATCCTGAAGAACCTGATCATGTCTGGATACTCTCCTGAGCATGACGTGTCTGGCATCAGTGACCCCTTCCTGCAGGTGAGACCTTTGACCTTGTGTTTCGTGCCAATCATTTGATCTTCTGTAACAAACTTGGCTAGGCCAGTCAGTGATGCCCCTTGACTTCATTGCAGGTGCGGATATTGAGACTATTGCGAATTCTGGGCAGGAGTGATGATGACTCAAGTGAAGCAATGAATGACATTCTTGCACAGGTGAGAAGAGAGGTTAATCAATAGTACTCGAGGCTTACTGCCCTAGAGATATGGCCTTACAATCAGACTAATGGTTTCTTCACCCTTGTAGGTGGCAACCAACACTGAGACCAGTAAAAATGTAGGCAATGCAATCCTCTACGAGACAGTACTGACCATAATGGACATCAAATCAGAAAGTGGATTGAGGGTGTTGGCCATCAACATACTGGGACGCTTCCTTCTCAACAATGACAAAAATATTAGGTAACACACTTGGGGAACTAATTCATTGAATGATCTGAACATAGGTCATCAAAGTCCCAGGTAATATAACACTTAATGTGACTTTATGGTGTCTTTCTGTCCACCCTCAAGATATGTGGCACTGACATCCCTACTGAAGACTGTACAGACGGACCACAATGCAGTGCAGAGGCATCGGAGCACCATTGTGGACTGTCTAAAAGACCTGGATGTGTCCATCAAGAGGTGAGACCTACACCTAAATGAGGAGAACATGAGTGACATACAGTATAGACATTAGTACATAAAACACTGCTAGTCACTGTACATACATTTCTGACCCTTACTTGCAGAAGATGTAGAGATTTCCTTGTCTTATCGTCCTCCCATTCTCCTCGCTAGGCGTGCGATGGAGCTGAGCTTCGCCCTGGTGAATGGGAACAACATCCGAGGCATGATGAAGGAGCTGCTCTACTTCCTGGACTCCTGTGACCCAGAATTCAAAGCGGACTGTGCGTCCGGAGTCTTCCTGGCTGCAGAGAAGTAAGGCTCATGGATGTGGTCCTGTTAGGAAGATCTGTAGAGATCAGGCTTTGCCAATCTGAAGGCTCTTGCTAGTTCCATAGCAACATTAAGGAGTTGCACCATGTGAAACCGTTCTCAACATTATCCCGTGGCTTGTAGGTCTTTACCACCTCATTTTGTTTGTATTGGCCGTTGCTCTGCAGTTGTGGTTAGAGTGATAATGGAAGGGTTAGTAGTGATTGCATGAGAGGCCATGGCAGCAGTAGTTTTTGCATGTGGGCTGCTGACACAGATCCTGACTGAATGCCTCAGTTTACTTGCATTAGGAATGTAGGCTTAGAGAATTAGATTACAGCCAGTGGCCTCAAGCACCTCCAATGATTAACTATTGTTTCCGCAACCTCCGGTTAATGTGTGTGGCTTACTTACTAAAATGCTGTATGATGATAAAATGAGTGATCCATCGTCAGAACATGACATTGTTGATACCATATCTTTTCTGACAGCGTAAACCTCAGTCTAACTTTTTTCAGTTCATGGTTATATGATCCTCCACTCAGTGTAATGCAGAGGTGACTGATGCGTGTTCTATTTCACAGGTATGCGCCTTCAAAAAGATGGCACATTGACACCATCATGAGAGTCCTGACAACGGTATATGTATAATTTCATCAAATACTTTTCTCTGCACAGACGATGGTGAAATAAATAATTATGCTTGACTGTTGAGTGACGAATCCTTGAGTGATCCATCGACTGAAAACTACAAATGATGATCTCATCATATCTGACAACCGCTGCTTTTTTTTTACCATGGTGACCAATACACTTCTTGTCTTGAAAGTGTTTTTGTCGCTGACCTTACACAAAATGATCATCTGCCTCATTGTCCATTTTGAGACGGGTTTCTTTTAACACCTGTTTGTGTCCAGGCGGGGAGCTATGTCCGAGACGACTCTGTCCCCAACCTCATCCAGCTCATCACCAACAGTGTGGAGATGCATGCCTACACGGTGCAGAGACTCTACAAAGCCCTGCTGGATGACATCTCACAGGTCCGAGACATCTCTGGTCACACACACATCATACACACGTCTTGTATGATAAGAGGAAAACACACATTGAAACAGCCCAGTAACCAGGCAAATAAGAGAAACCTGACAATGAATATGTTGATTGAAACGTTATTGGATCACTAAAGATCACATTTGGAAGTAGCAAACAGTGTGCGGATGTTTCCCTTCCTCTTTGAGGACTGGTTACAGTGAATCTGAAATATAAGTGTTTGTCTCCCATAGCAACCACTGGTCCAGGTGTCATCCTGGTGTATAGGGGAGTATGGAGACCTGCTGGTATCTGGACAGTGTGAGGAGGAGGAGCCCATCCAGGTAGACCTCCTGAAGCACTCAATCACCTCAACTATTTCATCTAGAACGTTACACACAACATGTCTATGTGCACTGCCGACCTCAAGAAGCTGAAATGTATATGTTTTCTCCCCCTTTGTTTGCAACAGGTGACAGAGGATGAAGTCCTGGATGTTTTGGAAGGTCTTCTTGTGTCCAACTTGTCCGCCCCTGTAACCCGGGGTTACTCCCTCACTGCCATCATGAAGCTGTCTACTCGCTTCAGCAGTGTCAAGTAAGTCCATCTGTGTTGAGCAGAGAGAATATCCAACAGGTTATGATGATTTTTATCCCTTAGCTTTGAAATTAATGGATGGCAGGACGCACACTCAAGGTTAACATTTGTGTCTTAAAATCTCCAGCCGAATCAAGAAGGTGGTGTCAATATACGGCAGCAGCATCGACGTGGAGCTGCAACAGAGAGCTGTGGAGTACAATGCACTTTTCAAGAAATATGATCACATGAGGTGAGTATGCTTCAAAATGTATTCCCATTCATTACAATGAATTTATTCCCATTCACCCCCCCCCCCCCCCATCTCTTCTTCTCTGAAGGCCTGCCTTACTAGAGCGAATGCCCATCATGGAGAAAACAGCCTCCAATGGCCCTACAGAGATCGTGCAGACCAATGGGGAGACAGAGCCCTCGGTGCCTGACACAAAACACCTGCCCCTAGTCACCCAGCCAGCCAACCAGGTGAGGGCAAGGTCACATGACAAATCTGTATTTACCATTGATGGGAGGTTTTCTGTCACAGACGATGTGTTGCTGAATCAGTGGATCAACATTTGATTCAGGTCAGCGTTAGACGCAATTGAAATGTAAAAGTAATTTACGATTGAGCTGACAAATGCAGCAGCTTTTACCGTGAATGCAGTCTTTGCTGATGCGTGAAATAAATAAAAAATATATATATTGAGCTGTAGCGCAGATCTTCAGCGATACGGATTGAATCGAGCTCTTAAGCTCTTTAAAACGCACAAATGCACGTACTCACACACATTCTTTAAGTTTTGATTTCTATTCATGTGGTGAAAGTCCACAAATCAGTGAGTCTGCTAATGCTTTTACACACTGTTCAAACAAGGACCCCTGCTGGTAGGAAAATTAAACTGTGCTGGGCATATCAATCTACAGATTAATATGAAGCAGTCTACATTTTCCTTTGTGGAGTTCTGAGTTGAGTTACAAAATATTTTAACATCTATCATGTTTTAAAACAAAGTGTAAATGAGATGTTATTCAGAGCACTGTTGTTTTGTCCAAATCCTCCCTGTATTACAGGTTCAATCTACAAATCCTCCCTGTATTACAGGTTCAATCTACAAATCCTCCCTGTATTACAGGTTCAATCTACAAATCCTCCCTGTATTACAGGTTCAATCTACAAATCCTCCCTGTATTACAGGTTCAATCTACATGTGCTTTATTATTTGGTTTCTCTTCTGTTCCAGGCTAATGACTTGTTAGACCTGCTGGGAGGTAATGATGTGGTGCCTGTGATCCAAACCACCCTGCCCACCAAGCCTGCCTCGGCTGGAGGAGAGCTGCTCGACCTACTGGGGGACCTCTCACTGTCTGGTAGGACTACAGTCTCTCTCTCACACACACAGACACACGCTCGCTCGCGCTCTCTAGCCCAAAGCACAGGTGGACCAACCTTGGTCAGGGAAACTTGATTGGTTTCTTCTTTTCTCTTTCATTGCAGTGTCTCCCTGTTCACCACCTATTCTCTCTGTCACCCTCACTGCACCTTCCTTCATAAAGAAACCACATTAGTCAAGCCACATCCTGCTTGACTTGGCAGGAATCAACTTGTCTTGTGAACTATCACCAGTGGTATCACTTATGTCTGTGTGTGGTACCCTGTTGGAACCCCCTGTGTTGTTGTCCCCCTCCCTAGGTGCTCCAGCTCCTGCCCCCTCTGTGCCCGTCTCCCAGCCCCCCTTCCTCCTGGATGGCCTCTCCTCACAGCCCCTGTTTAATGATATTTCAGCAGGTGAGAGCTAGCGCTCATCAGTGAAGCTTTCAAATTTCTAATTTGAACCAAAGCCAACAACTCTCCCATGTTGTTTAGCAAGTAGAGTAATCTGTGTCATTATGTATCCCTTTTAAAACAATGTGACCGCATACAAGTTCCTACAATGTTTTTTGGGGTTATCATGTTTGGTACTACTTTTTCACTCTGAATTGTATTGACTTGTGCCGTTCTTGTCTTTAGCTATTCCCCCCATGACAGCTTATAGCAAGAATGGCCTGAAAATAGAGTTCACCTTTGAGAGGGCCAATCCGAACCCAAACATAGCAGTTATCACTATCCACGCCACCAACACCACCGAGGCTGACATGTCAGAGTTTGTTTTCCAGGCTGCAGTACCAAAGGTGAGCCATGACTGGACAGTCACATTTGTATAACTATGTAATATTAAGAAAAAGATGTGTGTTTCTATGATTGACCTCTGTAGCAATGTACAGCTTAGTCAAAGTTGGGAATATGCAGGCGTATGTCCTACGAAGCAGACTTGGCAGGAGCAGTCTTTTACGCTCTGTGTGTCCCTCTCCTTCAGACATTCCAGCTGCAGCTCTTGTCCCCTAGCGGTAATATTGTCCCAGCACTCAACCAGGGAAGCGTCACACAGGTCATCAGAGTTCTCAACCCACAGAAGGTAAGAAATGTTCCTGTTTGTCCTCATCTTCCTCACATTCTTATTCAGTTTCCTGATCTATTGGTGCTATCAGAGGAATTTAGTTCAGAGGGCTCCTATAGAGTTCAGCTCTACATTGAGTAGTTCATATTGCTTTAATAAACATATCTTTCCCATGATTTACAGCAACAACTCCGCATGAGGGTCAAGCTGACGTACACCCACAAAGGCTCACCTGTCCAAGACCTGGCCGAGGTCAACAACTTCCCTCCTCAGTCCTGGCAATGATGACCGTGTCCTCTCGCGCTTAAAGACCCCGCCAAGGGAACTATGGGAAAGATTCTCCACCCCCTGTTCCCAGACTGATCCCCTGGGACATCACTGCAGACTGCTGCCATGGGGTTGCATGGGGAGCAGCGGAATGTCAAACACACAAAAAAAAGATGGTATGAAGACCATGATGATGACAACCACAACAACGACGGCAATGACGATAGACATCACCAGAAATATGTGAAAACATATTAATTTACTAACCCTTTTCCTTGATTGGTTTCACCTCAATCTATCTGCTTTGCAGTTGCCACTATTTCCATCTCCTCGCCCTCTCAATGCACGTACGCCCACATTGCACTCTCTGTGGTACGCCCACCCCTCTAAGCCACCATAGAAAAGAGCTGTTGACTATGAGCACTTGTTTAAGCAGTCTGTTTTTTCTTTTGTTTCATGTTTTTAATCTTACAGGAATTTAACATGGGTATATGTATTTTTTTGTACCTATTTTCAAGTCTGAATGAGATGCAACTTAATTAACTTTATGAAATTTGCACACTGTCCATTCACCACTTTCCCGAATTGGGTTTGGAAACTTGGAGTACTTTGGCTCTCAGTATTTTATCTAGTTTGGTCTCCAAAGTGACTATAACACATTCTATTATAAAGATCTCCAGCTCTATGCTTCAAATGCAAGGTCTTCGGTTGCAATACAAAGGTTAATCTCTCGGACAGATTCTGGGTGTAAACTGAAGAATCTGTCGGGATGGAATGCGTAGGATCAGTTTGTCACTGATTATCTGGATGTATCAGGATTGGCCGAAGGCGATGCTTAAACTTCGACTGCTTCGCTTGTGTGGGGAAATTGGTGGAAGTGGGGTGTTTTGGCTAAGTTTCCTTTTGCGAGGGTAGAGACTTCGCAAACCGGAACTCCCAATTTCTAATACGTATGGACTCACAAATACATCACGCAGCTGACCAAATTACGCCAGATTTTAGTCCTGCGTTAACTGAGATTATACAAACATTCACATGATGACACTTCCCAGTTGTGCCGGGTCTGCTCTTTTACATCCATTAACTTTGGCAGCAGAAAGGTTTTAAAGACCCAGAGCACTCATTCATTTTGGGGTTAACTTAATTTGACCCTCTATCTCATGAGTGCTTTAAAAGGCAAAAGATGTGTGGAGTCATTTTTAATTCCATCAGTTTTCTCTGTTGAAGTCAGTTTGAGAGTTGTTTGAATCCCATTCACCTTGGTTGGCCAGAGAGGCCTTTCAGCAGGGTTGAGATACTGTAAATGGATAAAGTGCATATTTTGAAGGCTGGAGTGTATTTGTTTGTCATGGGCTGGCAATGGTTCCATTTTCTTTAGTTTGGTCAGCAGTTTGGTAGCCATAGTACGGCACTATCTTGTAAAAGTTTATTTTCTGAGGTGGAATCTAGAGGATGGACATTTCTACTTTGTTTGACTGCCCTGTATAGCACCGTTTCCCCCACCTAGATGGGCATTATTTACAGTTTATTCCATCCATCTTGTTAAATTCAACGGTTAATTGCTTAGATCAAGCTGAGGTTATTGAAGCAATATGGATATTGTATATCAGTGTGGGTCTGAGACACATCTTAGTTAAAGGCAAATCCTTAAACATAGTTTCATTGAATACATTAACTTTGGAAGTCCTGAATCTTCCATGCATCTGAACAAACAGCCTGAAATTTAAGATTTACAGCTTTAGGACGTCAAAACGTCTCTCTTTTAAGACTACTAACCTGGCTGGACATAGCCAGCCTAGAGACATGTACATTACGTCTATTTTGAATGTAGTTATATGCACTGAATGCTTTTTCTTTGCAGTCTTTTTCTGTGGCTGTCCTCCTCTTTGAGGGAGCTGGCCATTTTGTTGGCACTATTTTTGTGGTAATATGATTTTTTTTATTTTTTATGTTTGCATTGATTTGACTTAAACATTATCGCCTGATATCAAAATGATGTGCCTTTTGACATAACTAGATGGGAAGTCCCTAAACTTGTCTCATCTGATCTGTGTGAAGAGGGTTTGTGTGTCAGGGAGTGCTTATTGTGGGTTATATCCTGACTAGAGAGCAGGCAAGACAGACAGGCTGGATGGAAGGTAGGAGTCGAAGAAGAATGTGCCCTTTTTATTTTAGAGACATCTCACACTCTGAGTTTCTAGCGGTTAGAGTGGAAATTATGTAGTCGGATATCAGTTTAGCTTGCCGTGTGGTGACTGGTTTGATTCCTTGGCTGTCATACTTCTCCAAATCAGAATCCCGACCAAGCTGTCGGAAACATTAACCTGAATACCTCACGATGTTTTCTCTTCCTGTTTAACTATCAACAGTACAGTACCTGGATAGCTGTATTTAGTCTTCTGTATGATCTGCAATCAAGTGGGCACCTGTAGGACATCTCATTACTAACACGCTTAGCTGCCCCATGATGCTGTATGTGTTCAGACCTTCAGATGTTCAATCGCACTATATGCTTATTGATATTCACTATGCTACACTATCAAACTTTTGTGACCAAATCGGAAATGCTATTAGCGTTGGAAATAAGCTTTGGAAATATTTTTGAGCAATGATATGTATATATGGAGAAAATGATTTCATTCTATTACTTTTTTTCTGTTTTTGACTAAATGCTATATTGGCTTTTTCTGTATATATTGAGGGCTTTTAAGGTTAGTCAAATATCCTTTCTTTCATCCCTTTTTATTTTTAGATACCAACCATTTTCTAAGACTTCCAATTACTCACGGTGTATATTGTCTGAATAGATCTTAGTCTACAATATGGCCTAAAGGAAAGACTTCCCTATTTCATCAGTCATCGCAAAAGATATATAATCGGCTGCCTGTACATTGTATATTATTGTAAAACGAAACAACAAAAGATGATCAAATGAAATAAAACCCCATTTGAAGACTTATACAGATTAGCTAAGGACTATAATTGTATACATATATGTAAAAAAGAATCAACTTGAAACGATGCAAATGAGCTGCATTCTCTTCATAAGTTAGGATGCATCTTTTTTTTCCTGCAGATTTTAGTGGGTGAGTAGGCTGCTATTGTTTTTTTATAGGTGTCCTCTTAAGGTTTGGTTGGGCAGTACTGGTGTTGTCTGTGAGTGATGTACTGTACTACTGAGAGGTCTGTGAGCTGAGCACAGTGCTGCACAGTGACCGAGGTGGCACCTTGTCGGTATTCGTGGTCCTCAAAGGCCTAATCTGTTTTCATATGCTCCTTAAGAGTAGGCCTCTTGCTAAGACGCTGTAACGCCTCCTTTGGTATGTAATGTGCTTTATCGTTTTTTTCTCTCCCCAGCAAAAGTAATTGGAGAAAATGAATGTTGTCAGACATGCAAGCTAATTAATGGACGGATGACCTACCTACAGTGCACATGGTCCTTCTAAGAGAGCGATTCTCGTTGTTGGCCCCCTTTAAGTCTGATTCTCTGTTTTTCTCCAGTCCTATAGATTCTTTCCCCATTCATCTGGCATCTCACCTCCCCACATTCATTGTATTGGATTTCAGAGACGTGAGAATGGGCCCAGAGTTTCTCTGAAGTGTTGCGTGAGGTCATTTTTTTTTTTTTTACCCTTGTGATGATGTTGCACATACCTTTTTATTGTAAGGTGGGGATTGAATATCCTGAGTATTTTCAGGCTGAGAAGTTTAATCTGTGTGGTGGATATGGTTCATTAAGTAGTAAGGCCTTGTCCTCTCATGTGGTTGACAGATACAATGTGCTCTTGGCTGCCTGTCATCATCCACTCTTACTGGGTCTGTTCATCGCTCCTGATGACTGCATTAAGGAACCCGTCTTATGGACTTCTTTGTATGGCTCAAAGAGAGCAGAGAATAGGCCTGGTTCTGTTACAGGGACCGGGCCAGCGGGGCAGTTGAAGTTCAGGCTCTCTAAGAGGAAATATGATCCTTTCTATTTATTGAAATCCAATTCTAAAATCAGGACTGAAGTGTGATGCAGATCTCTCTGCTGTGTGTATGGCCTTTTTGTGTCTACATTCTTTTCAGGGGACCTGTGATCTTAATGCAGTGCTGCTTAACCTGTCCTTGTGATATGACACAACTATAACACTGAGCTAAAGCTGCATGTTAGCTGTGCTGTGAGCTCATTTCCACAAGGGGGAGCTGGTCAAGATAGAAGGCTGTAGGGAAGGGAAAGACATCTCATACTTGTACCTTTTCTTGAATGTTTTGTTTTTATCGGTTTGATTCCATCAATCATGTTTGACCAGTTAACACTTTAAGGATACAGTTCCCCCATATAGTTTTAAATGAGAAATCCCATTGGTTTGGACACTGCATCTTAAAAAGGAAATTTGTAAAGGAAAGAACCCTTCAGAGGTCTGAGCAGCTTTTGAAGCATTTTGTTTGTCTAACCAGCCAGTGTGTGTGTAAATATCTCTGAGAGTGTGTTGGCATGTCTTGCTACAGTCACCTGGTAGGACATGAAAGTGGCTGCAAGGATTTCAATTCACAACTTCTGAGCTGCATGTGAGAACCAATGTAAATAGTGTCATTTCTACTCTACGTAATCCTTTTTTTGAAATGCACATTTTTCAACAAATCCAACACACCACCTTATTTGGTTGCACATTTGAAAATGTATTTTTTTTTTTTTTTTTGGTGGTGGTGGTAGGGGTTAATAGTGCACACCACTCATTCGGATGTAATTGTTTTTTACTTGTATATTTCGCCAGGTGAATTCTCTGTGTAAAGGGGTTTGAAGGCGCATCTGACATTAGCCACTATTATCCCTTTCCCTGTGAAATCATAAAGCGTCCATTGTACCTTTTTGAAAGAGAATCTGTATATGTAACCCTCAGATTTATCCCGACTATACGACAACATATCTGATTTGAGATGGGGAGGAAAAAACATTTTTTGAAATTCACTTTTCCAGACAGGTTTAACATTTTGAACTGAATCAGTCCCATGTCTTCAAGGTGGGTGTGAATGGACTGAAAATATAAATAATGATGATGATTTAAAGCTGAAAACTACATGGGACATTTTAGACTTATGCTGTGTATTATTGTCTTTGGGTTGGAGGAAATGATGATCAAGAGTATAAATAAAAAGTCAAACAAAATTTTGACCGGACTCATTCATTTATCAACTCTTATATACTGAACAAAAATATAAACGCAACATGTAAAGTGTTGGTTTCATGAGATGAAATCATGTTTTGAGGGAGCTCAATTGGCATGCTGACTGCAGGAATGCCCACCAGAGCTGTTACCAGAGATTTGAATGTTCATTTCTATACCATAAGCCAACGCTGTTTTAGAGAATTTGGCAGTATGTCCAACCGGCCTCAACCGCAGACCACGTGTATGGCGTTGTGTGGTTTGCTGATTTCAACGTTGTGAACAGAATGCCCAAATGTGCCGCACTGCATGAGGCAAATGGTGGTCACACGAAATATAAACTGGTTTTCTGATCCAAGCCCCTACTTTTTTTCCCCCCAAAGGTATCTGTGACCAATAGATACATATCTGTATTCCCAGTCATGTGAAATCCATAGATTAGGGCCTAATTAATTTTTCAATTGACATTCCTTTTATGAACTGTAACTCTGTAAAATCTTTGAAATTGTTGCATTTATATTTTTGTTCAGTATAGTTACAAATGGGGTTCACCTACATAACTGATCTAGAATAGGCCTACACAGATATTTTCAGCTTAACATAGCCTGACATGTTTCAGTATACATAGGCTACTTGTCCTACTAAACTAGATTGAGTCAGTGAGGTTGGAGCAGCGTACAAACGAGGAGAATGCTGATCGAAGTTTAACTGTTCCAGTATCTGTTTCCACGGGAGTAGTTTCTTAGGTCAGTGATTCTTGATTAGCTTTTGAGGAACATCAAGTCCAAGCTGTTAAAAGTGCCTCAGTGTGGGCTGGTAGTTGAGTTAATTTTCTGTGAGCCAAACAAACTACAGTAGTGGAAGAAGCCAAGTCATGGCAGTCAATTAACAGTGATCCAGGTGGAATAGAAGTGACAGGATTTTCTCATGCACCACTTTAACACACCTGTTTGCTTTTACAGTTGTGGTATATTGATGTCTGCTGATAAACCCATTGGCTGGACATTGCTATAAGTTCAGTACTCAAGAGGACGACTTATGAAGGAACAGGCAAGTGGGAATGGTGCTTTCTTGAAAGATACAGTTGAAGTCGGAAGTTTACATACACTTTGGTTGGAGTCTCGTTTTTCAACCACTCCACAAATTTCTTGTTAATAACAAACTATAGTTTTGGCAAGTCGGTTAGGACATCTACTTTGTGCATGACAAGTAATTGTTTCAACAATTGTTTACAGACAGATTATTTCACTCATAAGTCACTGTATCACAATTCCAGTGGGTCAGAAGTTTGCATACATTAAGTTGAATGTGGTTTTAAACAGCTTTGGAAAATATCAGAAAATCATTGCTTTTAGAAGTTACCGGTAGGCTAATTGACATAATTTGAGTCAATTTGGAGGTGTACCAGTGGATGTATTTCAAGGCCTACCTTCAAACGCAGTGCCTCTGCTTGACATCATGGGAAAATCAAAAGAAATCATCCAAGGCCTCAGAAAAACATTGGAGACCTCCACAAGTCTGGTTCATCCTTGGGAGCAATTTCCAAACGCTTAAAGGTACCACGTTCATCTGTACAAACAATAATACGCAAGTATAAACACCATGGGACCACGCAGCCGTCATACCGCTCAGGAAGGAGAAGTGTTCTGTCTCCTAGAGATGAATGTACTTTAATGTGAAATGTGCAAATCAATCCCAGAACAGCAAAGAACCTTGTGAAGATGCTGGAGGAAACAGTACAAAAGTATCTATATCCACAGTAAAACAAGTCCTATATCGACATAACCCGAAAGGCTGCTCAGGAAGGAAGAAGCCACTGCTCCAAAACTGCCATAAAAAAGCCAGACTACGGTTTGCAACTGCACATGGGGACAAAGGTTGTACTTTTTGGAGAAATGTCCTCTGGTCTGATGAAGCAAAAATAGAACTGTTTGGCCTTAATGACCATCGTTATGTTTGGAGGAAAAAGGGGGAGGCTTGCAAGACGAAGAACACCATCCCAACCGTGAAGCACAGGGGTGGCAGCATCATGTTGTGGGGGTGCTTTGCTGCAGGAGGGACTGGTGCACTTCACAAAATAGATGGCATCATGAGGCAGGAAATGGTGTATATATTGAAGCAACATCTCAAGACATCAGTCAAGAAGTTAAAGCTTGGTCGCAAATGGGTCTTCCAAATGGACAATGACCCCAAGCATACTTCCAAAGTTGTGGCAAAATGGCTTAAGGACAACAAAGTCAAGGTATTGGAGTGGCCATCACAAAGCGCTGACCTCAATCCCATAGAAAATTTGTGGGCAGAACTATAAAAGTGTGTGCGAGCAAAGAGGCCTACAAACCTGACTCAGTAACACCAGTTCTGTCAGGAGGAATGGGTCAAAAATCACCCAACTTATTGTGGGAAGCTTGTGGAAGGCTACCCGAAACATTTGACCCAAGTTAAACAATTTAAAGGCAATGCTACCAAATACTAATTGAGTGTATGTAAACTTCTGACCCACTGGGAATGTGATGAATGAAATAAAAGCTGAAATAAATAATTCTCTCTTATTCTGACATTTCACATTGTTAAAATAAAGTGGTATTCCTAACTGACCA